>NW_026047172.1:550708-658544 GCF_023864275.1 Schistocerca cancellata
ATGGTTCATTATTTCCATTCATCATATTATCGCGCGTTTCTCATCAATCTTCGTTCGTTCATTTTCTAGGGACGTTAACAACATTCTGGCACATTTTTTATCATCATTCACTCACTCACTCACTCACTCACTCACTCACTTACTTACGACTATTTGTGCGGGGAGGTTACACTTGGGTCCATTTCCATTTACATTCAATGTTGATAGACGCCTTTTTTTTTTTTTGTTGTTGTTTTGTTGCTGGCAGGTTACAAAGGGCCTCATTTTATGTTGGTTGCAGCAGCGTTTTTCTCCTTCTTCTAGCGTTTTCCCCGCCCCCGCCCCTCCCGCATCCCTCGGTCTCACCACGTTCACTGACAGCCGCGTCTGCGGCTACACCACAACGGCCCCCTCCCGGCAACCCATTCGTTTTCTCTTCTTTTGCACAAAAACAACGCCGCACGCGCCAGCCGAGCGCAGCGCAAGCCACCCACACCGCGCCCCTCCCGTCTTTATAGCCTCCGCGTCTTGTTTTCTTCGTTTGCCCCCTCCCATCTCCCGAATGCCATGCCATGCCATGCCAGCAGCGTTACGCGTGCCCCTCCCCTGTCCACACACTACCGCGAAACGAACAGCCTTCCGGGCCACATGCAGGGCACGCCCACCGCCATTCCCGGACGCAATTCTCAAAACAACACACACACACACACACACACACACAATGGCTTTGCACACGAACATAGACGGCACGGGCACTGTCGTACATTCTTCCTCAGAACCATCTCAACGAACGTTACGTTACATACACATCCGGGAAAGCAAAGCAACGCAACGCACAATTCAGCCGTCAAAGGTAACGTTCACCACGGCAGACACTTGCCGCCGCGCCGTTACGCGCATTTCAGTGCGGCTACAATACACCTCCGACACGGGAACGTTCCGTTGCTCTACACTGCGTTTCTCCGTTTTGTTTGGTTTTTTTTCCGTTTTCTCTCTCTCTCTCTCTCTCTCTCTCTATATATATATTTGTTTTTTCCCCTCTGTCCTTTCCTCCACCATTCTCTCCTCACGTTCTGCCCAGACATTCGACCGATCAGAGGTTCGTTCACCTTTCGGTAACCGTTCTCAGCGCGACGGTGTACCAACGGTATGACGGTATGACGGTATGACGGGTGTTCAAGACGTCCGGTGTACCGCGCCGATCGACAGTTTCCCAGAGGCGACGGATCGGACCACATCACCGACATACACACAAACACGTGTACGCACATTCGCCAAAGCGACCGTCGTCTTCTAGCGTCGCGCTTACTCTACTGTACTGCACTGGACACGCGAGCATGCATCTTCAATGACGACGTCGGTGTGCGTGCGTCGTACGCACACAAGCAGACACAGTCGGTCAGACACGACTATCGAAATCAGAGTCGGGGGAAAGGTACATATCATCGTGCGTGTCGCCCGTACAATGCAATACACAGTGGTGTGTCTCAATGCGCGTTCACATTTAAACGTCACTCACACGCCTCCACGCTGCATTTACAGACACATTTCACCCTCGCCATATATGGCGTGCAAACCGACCCGCAAACGGCCGTCGTTACACACTGACATTCCAACAATCGCGTGTCGTTTCCACCCGTCACGTAACTAACCGGCACCTCCATCCAAAGGGCACATCACCGATCGCACTTCCCCCCCCCCCCCTCGCAGACAACGACTTGTGCGCACGTGCCTCCATTCCACGTCACACCGTGGCCGCACCCCGCAACACGCGACACGCGACGCGCCCCATAAACAATCAAATTATTCATCGCATCGGCCACCCCACCCCGTCGCGTCGCAACCAAAGCGGTAGCTATTGCCACCGTCCACCCACTCACACACAAAACAAAACAAAAACAACAACAACAACAATTCCGCCCTTCCCGCAAAGGCCATTTGGTGGCCCTGAAAAGGGCCGTTTTGCCGCTCTCGCAACGGAGGATCTCCTTCCATTCCAGAGCCACCTCCTTACTTGGAGCTCGTGTACTTGGTCACCGCCTTCGTGCCCTCGCTCACGGCGTGCTTGGCCAGCTCGCCAGGCAGCAACAGCCGCACAGCGGTCTGGATCTCGCGGGACGTGATGGTCGAGCGCTTGTTGTAGTGCGCCAGGCGAGACGCCTCGGCCGCGATGCGCTCGAAAATGTCGTTCACGAAGCTGTTCATGATGCTCATCGCCTTCGACGAGATGCCCGTGTCAGGGTGCACCTGCTTCAGCACCTTGTAGATGTAGATGGCATAGCTCTCCTTCCTCTTGCGCTTCTTCTTCTTGTCGCCCTTCGAAATGTTCTTCTGCGCCTTGCCAGCCTTCTTGGCGGCCTTCCCGCTAGTCTTGGGCGGCATCGCAAACAAACAAGAACGTACGGCAGCAACACCAGCAGCAAGCGCTCCGCTCTAGTCAGCGTCTCCCCACACAGTGGCACCCAGCGCGCCCCGCCGCCGCACCTTTACCAGCTCGCCCCGTTGCGGCCGCCGACCAATGGGCCGCGAGCGCAACCGGCCGCCGCACCCGAGAGCATAAAGGACCCCCACCCCTGGCGGCGCCGCCACTCCGCTGCTCGACTCGCTGCGGCTCGCACCGTCCTTCGTCTCGTCTCGTTTTTTTACACCACAGCGCATCGCCATGTCCGGACGCGGAAAGGGAGGCAAAGTCAAGGGCAAGTCAAAGTCCCGCTCAAGCAGGGCCGGGCTCCAGTTCCCGGTCGGCAGAATCCACCGCCTCCTGCGCAAGGGAAACTACGCCGAGCGCGTCGGCGCCGGGGCGCCCGTCTACCTCGCCGCCGTCATGGAGTACCTCGCGGCTGAGGTGCTCGAGCTGGCCGGAAACGCGGCCCGCGACAACAAGAAGACGCGCATCATCCCGCGCCACCTGCAGCTTGCCATCCGCAACGACGAGGAGCTCAACAAGCTCCTGTCGGGCGTCACCATCGCACAGGGTGGTGTCCTGCCCAACATCCAGGCCGTCCTGCTGCCAAAGAAGACCGAGAAGAAGGCCTAAACAGAGAGGCCAGGCAATCGGCACGCGGACCCGCCGCCCAGCAGCGCTGCGTGCTCCCCTGCACGCAACGCGCTTTGCCGGCCCGGCTCGGCTCACAACAATCGGCCCTTTTCAGGGCCACCACACAAACCTACGTCCAAAGCAAAATTTCAGTCGTCCTCGCCGCGCTTTGCTTTACTTTACTTTACTTTAACTTAACTTCACTTCCACAGCCGCCGCCGGCAAGAAGACCATACCAACTGCTACGATTGCAGGGGCAGATATTCTGCGAGGTACCTCGGTGTCACGCCTGACATCGAAGTGTCACATAGGGCAACTTGGCACAAACGCTCACGCCAGGATGCAGATCCTGTACCCCTGTTCCCTCGACCCCGCAACAGGGGTAGCGATACTGGAAATATGCGCGCCCTCTATAGGGGCTATGCAGCCAGGTCGACGATGCATCGCCTACAGAAGGGTCCAAAGCAGAGCGCTCTACGACGGGCCTTACACGTCCCCGCGGCAGACCTGCCTACAACCACCCACAACACGATTCCGCGCCCTGGCACAAGCGTTCTACGCCACCGCGCGGAATTCAGAAAATGACTATTACGTCTTGACCCTTGGGCAATATGAACACCACAGGGACAGATGTGCAAGACCCGAGTCGCTACTCCAGCAGTAGCACAAACAGAACACATAATCACTCTCAACAAACAGCAACGTCCGAAAAAGCACACTACCAAAGATAAGAACAACACACAGAAAAGAGGAGCAAATGTCCACAGGCGACAATAACCTCCACCAACTCCCCCTCTAACGGTAGAGGACTAAAGGAAAGAGAGAAGAACAACAAGAAGAGCCGCCGCCATCTTGTCGTCCACAGCCCGTGTGGCCACACACACGTTTCTCTTTTGTTTTTCGTTTGCCTCAAGCACCTCCACGCACGCACAGTCGCCTTCCAAACGACAACGACAGCAATAATCACCAACTGTTAAACGAGCGTGTCGACACACCGCCCTCCACTCCCGCGCGCCCCATACAAACGAAACAGCTGATCCGGCCGCCTATGGGCACGCCTTGCCTCGGCAACTCCAACGCCGCCGCAAACACACAGCCAAAACCACGCAAATATTCACCGCCTCTCGCACAACAACAACAACAACAACAACAACAACACACAGCCCGGCGTCTCCATCGATCGATAAACAAAACAAACACACAACGCCCTCTCTCGCGCGCGCGCGCACGCACACACACACACACACACACACACACACACACACACACACACAGCCACAAGACCCGCTTCCTTTCCTTTCTCCCAGTCACGTCACGTCAGTCAAACGCAAACGAAATGAAGAATGAAAGAAACAAGGCAGGCAGGCAACACACGCAGCAACAACACAGACTCTTTCGCACTTTTCAATTTCCGAACAGTGTGGTGGCCCTGAAAAGGGCCGTTTTCGTCTCTCCCACGGCCGCGGGAAGGCCAACGCGGCACAGCACACCGGCTGCGACGCGCCTAACCGCCGAAACCGTACAGGGTGCGCCCCTGCCTCTTCAGGGCGTACACCACGTCCATGGCCGTCACAGTCTTGCGCTTGGCGTGCTCAGTGTACGTCACCGCGTCGCGGATCACGTTCTCCAGGAACACCTTCAGCACTCCGCGGGTCTCCTCGTAGATCAGACCAGAGATGCGCTTCACGCCGCCCCTGCGAGCCAGGCGGCGGATCGCGGGCTTCGTGATGCCCTGGATGTTGTCGCGCAACACCTTGCGGTGCCGCTTGGCGCCACCCTTGCCGAGCCCCTTTCCTCCCTTGCCGCGGCCAGTCATCTCTTCTAAATCCTCAAAAAGCTCAAGGCAAGCAAAGCGTCTGCTGCAGCGGCTGGCTCCTCACCCGGCGCTAGCGAGTCGGCTACGGTCTGCGCCCGGCGCACGCGCCAGCCCCCCTATATAGACTCTGGCCCGCCCTCCCCCCACCACGCGCAACCGAGGGCATATAAGCGCACCACGGTGGCTGGCGCGCGCCCGTGTCGTCAAGGCAGCACCCGACGCAGCACCTCGCTCGCCTCCACGCCGCTCCGCTAACCGCTACCGCTATGGCCCGCACAAAGCAAACGGCCCGCAAGTCCACCGGCGGAAAGGCGCCGCGCAAACAGCTCGCCACCAAGGCGGCGAGGAAGAGCGCGCCCGCCACCGGCGGCGTCAAGAAGCCCCACCGCTACAGGCCGGGCACCGTCGCCCTGCGAGAAATCAGGCGCTACCAGAAGAGCACAGAGCTGCTCATCCGCAAGCTGCCATTCCAGCGCCTAGTGCGCGAGATCGCCCAGGACTTCAAGACCGACCTGCGCTTCCAGAGCTCCGCGGTCATGGCCCTGCAGGAGGCCAGCGAGGCCTACCTCGTCGGCCTCTTCGAAGACACCAACCTGTGCGCAATCCACGCCAAGCGCGTCACCATCATGCCCAAGGACATCCAGCTCGCGCGCCGCATCCGCGGCGAGCGCGCCTAAACACCGCGCCAGCCGCTGGGCACCGCCCACGCACGCAACAAACAAAACGGCCCTTTTAAGGGCCACTAACATCACTCCGTCGCGAGCAAACTTTGTCGGTCGCCTCTCGCCCCACAACCACAGAACCAAAGACAAAACACCACTTCCACTTCCCGTCCGTCCGCCACAGCCGCTCTCCCCTGCCAGCTTGCTGGCGCGCGCAACAATCAACATCATGCCTCCCCGGCGCGGCGCTCAAAGCGCACAATACCCATCGGCCGACGCCGTCAACCACACGGCCGGCCGCCGCTTCGTTTCGAAAAGAAAACGAAACAAAAAGCCAGGCACGTCCAACGCCACCGACCCTTTCCACATCTCAACGTCCCCCGCCCCCGTTGCAAGAACACACACACAAGACAAGACACATCCGAGAAGACGGCAGGCAGGCCAACCAAAGTATTCAAACAACATGACACAAAACCAACCGTCGGCCGGCCGCGACCAAAAAAAAAAAACGGCGACAATCAACCGCAACGACAAAACCGCTACCGCCGCCCGCACCCGCCACCGACCCCCCCCCCCGCAATCCAACCACCACGGCACGCAAACAGTATCCACACACGGGCATACAGAAACGCCAGACGACACAACCACACCGCAACACAAACACGACAATCAAAACCTTCCCGACGTGCTTTGATGGCCCTGAGAAGGGCCGTTTTGGGCCGCGCGTCTGTTGCGCGCCACTAGACGACGGGGACGGGGGGTGCGGACGACGGAGTCAACCGCCAACCCTTCCTTTCCCATTCCTCTCTACTTCTTCTTCTTCTTGGGCGAAGCCTTCGCCTTAGACGGCGTCGTCGCCTTCTTCGGGCGCGGCGCCTTCGGCTTCTTCGTCGGAACCTTGGCGGCCTTCTTCGCCTTCGACGGCGACTTGGCCTTGGCCGGCTTGGCAGCAGCCGCCTTCTTCGCACCGGCGGGAGCGGCCGACGCCGCAGACGCCTTCTTGGCGGCGCCCGCCTTCCGACCAGTCGCCGCCTTCACGCCACCAGCCTTCTTTGCGCCGGCCGCACGGGCGCCCTTCTTCTCCTTGCTGGCCGGAGCGGCGCGCTTCTTCTTGGCACCGCCAGCACGAGCCTTGCCGCCCTCAGCCGCCCCGCCGCCGGCGCCGGCAAGCTTGAAAGAGCCGGACGCGCCCTTCCCCTTCGTCTGCACCAGCTCGCCCGCCACCACGGCCGACTTGAGGTACTTCTTGATAAACGGCGCCAGCTTCTCCGCGTCCAGCTTGTAGTGCGCGGCAATGTACTTCTTGATCGCCTGCAGCGACGATCCGCCGCGCTCCTTCAGACTCTTGATGGCGGCCGTCACCATCTCAGAGGTGCGCGGGTGCGCAGGCTTGGCGCGCGGCTTCTTCGCAGACGACGCAGACTTTGCCTTCTTCGTAGTGCCGGTGGCGGCGGGTGCCGCAGCAGTCTCGTTCGTAGCCGCCTGATCTGCCATTTCGACGACGCGCGTTAACACACAGCGAGCAGCGAGAGCGAGAGGAGACACGCAGCGAGCGGAGCGCACAGCAGAGGAATAGCCGCCTCGACGCACAGGCCCAGCCAGTGTCGCGGGCGGGCGCGGACGGCCGAGAGAGCGGCCGCCACTCTGCGCGCCGCCGCGCCGCGCCTCCCGCGCTTGCTACCGCCCAACGTCCGACAGCCTGTGCGGAGCAGCCCCACACCTGCGCCACAACCACCCGCGCCTTTCAAACCACCGAGGATGGGGCTACACACAGCCACACCACAGTCGCCAACCAGTCGCCACGGCAGCGCCGCAAACCACGGCCAAACTGCAGCCACCGCGCGCTACAGCCTGGGTCGGCCCGCCGAGAATCGCCGCCCACGCCCAAATGCCGCCCCCACAGCCCCAGCCGGCGACCGGCCACAATGGCCAAACCTTCGGCAAAAGCCCCGCACCGTCGCCGCGGCAGCCCGGCCAGCGCGGCCGGCGCCACAGCCACACAAGCGGAGGCGTGCGGCGATGACGGCCGTGCAAACGCACCTCCGCCGCCCCATCGCCCTCCCACCGTTTCCCGATCGGCCCGCAGCCGTCGGGCCACGTCCTCCTCCTCTCGCCCGCCAACATTCACAGCCCTTTCGTTCGTTTCCCAACAATTTCAATTGTGCCCGCCGCAAAAACGGGCGCCGCCTGCAAAGCAACATGCTCCGCCGGAGCGCCCCTCGCCGCTTACGAGCCAACCCCTCGCCCGAGGCAAACCCGAAATCCGCAACTACAGACCAACCCAATCTGCCGTCAGCACACACGACAGCCAACATCACGCGTTACGAGTTAGACATTAGGTTCACACGTCTCGGTTAGGTTCGGTGGACGTGGGTTAGGTTAAGGGCACTTGGGTTAGGTTAAGCATTCAAAACACACGTCAGGCGTCAGAGGTTAGGTTAGGTTACGTTACATTAAGGTTAGGTTAGGGGCACCTCGGTTAGGTTAAGGGTCGGTGTTAGGTTAAGCGTCAAACTTAGGTTAAGCATTCAAACACACGTCGGGCGTCAGAGGTTAGGTTAGGTTAGGTTAGGTTAAGGCCACTTGGGTTAGGTTAAGCCTCAAACTTAGGTTAAGCATTCAAACACACGTCGGGCGTCAGGTGGCCGCAGCAGCCGCACCTACCTACCCACCCACCTCACGGCCGGACAGCTTGGCTTACTTGGCGCTGAGGCTGACCTCACCGCACCTCACGCTACGCAACGCTACAGGTTCGGTTCGCTCAGCTTAGGCTTAGAGCTTAAGCGCCCAGGTCGGATTACGACGTTGGTTCACCTTCGGGCGCCACACTTTGGGTGTAAAGGTCGCGTCGGGTCGTCGGCACGCCGCAAAAACAAAAGCGAAGCCACAGGACAACGCCGACAAACGGGCAGCACGACCACGACCAGATACCGAGACACACGGACCACCCACCGGCCAAAGGGCACCAAACAACAAACCAGAGCACCACGTGTCGACCAGAGCAACCCGCCGCTCACGCGACGTGGCTGGCACCGAAGGGCCGCCGCAACTGCGCTTTCCGCGCCGGGCCGGATGCACGTGCGGCAACACCACCACCGCACACAGCCGCTGTTCAACATCAACCAACAACACGCCGCGGTCGCAGCCTCAACGCCAGCACACGTTTGCACCACCATTCACACGCACCGCACAAACAGCTGTCGCCGACAACACAAACACACCGCAACGACGCCGCCGCCCCTACTTGTGCCGGCCACCCACCCCACCGACGGCGCACCTGTCGCCGGCCGGCAGTCGACACGGGAAACGCACACCGCCACTTCGCTCGCGCGCACGCCACCAACCAGTCGTCGTCTCCAAAACAACAAACAAACAAACATAGGGCAGGCAACAAATCGCCTCGCACGAACCGTCCACAAAACTATCAAAGCACAGCCTCTGGCTAACGGCCACGACGCAGCGGCACGCTGCTCCTTTCCCCGCCCCCACTCGATTCACGAAGGCACGCGACACCGCCAACGACGGCCTCGCTTCCCGCAACCGACACCTTTCCGCCACTACGCACAGCCGCACCCGACGCCCGTGCCAACGACACAACTACTGCACTATCCACCGCCGCCTCCCCCTTCCCGTCGTACACACACACAGCCAGCCAGCCAGCCAGCCAGCCAAAACCACACCAACGACCCAAACATGCACGTGCAACGGCACACCCCAACCAGTCAACGTCGACAACCACACGCACGGCTCGAAACCGGCGCCCTTCCACGTTGCCATCAAGCTACACACAAGACACAAGGAACCAACAACAGCAAGCCTGCCCGCCCGCCCCACTCTCACGCCGCAAAAAGCACACCGAAACCGCCAAACGCACATTCCCATCGCACCGACACCGACCGGCTCGCTACCACCACACCTCTCGGCAGCCGTTTCGCAAACATGACACGGCGCGACATGACATCACGACCAACTCTCCTCTCCAGACGCCTTCGGCCGGAGCACAACGCCGCCAATTCGCCACACACACACACACACACACACACACAGTCGACAGGCGCCCGCCCGCCCGCCCTGCACGACGCCGCGCAGCAAAGGCGCCCGCAAACACATACCTCTCCTCTCTCTCGGCCGCCCGACGCGCCAACCGCCACACCGCCAGCCACTCGCAATTGTGCACTGCCGCCAGCCACACGTCCAACACGCCGCGCCGCCTCCGGCCACCCGCCAGGGGGCGCTCACGTCCGCGACAACAGCGCGGCCCGCCGGGCCAAACCGAACCGAGCCGAGCCGCCCGCCGCTGCTCTGCACATCTTCCTGCGCGCATCAACAAAACGAGGCAAGCGAGCACACCCCGTCACAACGCCACATCACGCAAATGCCGTGCCGACCTCTTGTGTCTACCGCCTAAATTGCACTCACTCACCAGCCGCCCCTTCTTCTTCTTCCTACCTATCTATCTGTGCGTCTGTGTCGGTCCGCGCGTGACGCCTCTCAACATCCGCCGTCGCCGTCCCCGTCCCCGTTTCCGCCCCAATGCCATCGTCGCGCCGCCTCCTCCTCCTCCTCCGCCCCTGTCCGGCCCGCACCACACCATACACCGCTGCTTGTCCCGGCCGTTGCCACCAAAGGCGCCTACCGCAAACGCGCCACGCCGCAGCCCCCGTGCGTGCATCTCCGTGCCGACGCTGCCTCTCTGCCCTCCCGCACGCACTCGACCGACCGACATGCACTGCGTCGACGGCCTCGACAACACAGTCTCTGGCTCCGCACTGCGTCTTCCGGTACGCGCGCTGAAACACGTATGTACTCATTACCAGCGATGGCGAGGCACGACACAATCTCTGACCAGAGCGTTTCTTATCGTCGCTAGTCTGCGCCACACGACACTAGTAGCACGTAGCGGGTCGGCAGGAACAGTTGTCATCTATATGTGGCGGGTCGGGAGAGGTAGTAGTCAGTCGACAGTATTAGCGAGTGGACGGTTGTACTGAGCGGGCGGCGGCGTGCTCTTCTCGCGACTCTGGTCTCCGTTCGGGACGATGCATACTGTTATTACAGGTAAGGTAATGAAGCTGCATTGCGCAAATCTAATACTGTATGTCAATTGTAACTATTTTCTTCACAACAAAATGCCCCAATAATACTTTGTTTCCAAACAAACTTTTTTAAAGTACAACCATTCATTTCCATTTAAATAATATTTCCTACGCATTTCCTCCAACAATCAAAATTAAATGTGAGCCGGCATTCATTGCACGACGCTGTGTACAGGTATCTACAGTTAAGAGCACATATAGATGCAGTTTGTTTTTTCTCTTTTGTCTTTTTTGTTTTTTTTTTTTTTTTTTTTTGACGTAACGATCTTTTGCTCTTTTTATTCTAATTTGTACGTACGCTGTTTGTTTAGATTTTTATATTGGTAATGCCACGTAGCGCTCCGCGTGAAAATCACTGCCTGTGCTGTGTGCAGTCTGTGGCTAGTTTGCATTGTTGTTGTCATGAACTGCTATAGCTGGATGTGAACAGCGCGTAGCGTTGCGCAGTTAGGGGTGAGCCGCCAGCACTGGTGCATGTGAGGACAGAGATGGCGGACGTTTCAAATTACATATATTATGACTGGTGATGATATTAAGGGTAAATACATTGTTTGTTGTTCTCTATTAAACATCTTTACTTTGCTAACTATCCCTATCGGTAGTTAGTGCCCTCCGTAGTTTGGAATCTCTTATTTAGCTGGCAGCAGTGGTGCTCGCTGTATTGCAGTAGTTCGAGTAATGAAGATTTTTGTGAGGTAAGTGATTTCCGACAGGTGTACTTTAATGTTACTCAGGGCCATTCTTTTGCAGGGATCTTTGATAGTCAGATTGCGTTGCGCTCAAAATATTGTGTGTCAGTTTAAGCACAGTTTTGTATACATTGTTGTTCAAAGGGGGGCGTTTCAGAATACACAGGGCCGAAGGTCAGCCAGCGCTGCCCTTACAACGTTTATCGGGTTTTCAATTATGTCTGTTGAGATGTTCATGGTTCATTATTTCCATTCATCATATTATCGCGCGTTTCTCATCAATCTTCGTTCGTTCATTTTCTAGGGACGTTAACAACATTCTGGCACATTTTTATCATCATTCACTCACTCACTCACTCACTCACTCACTCACTCACTTACTTACGACTATTTGTGCGGGGAGGTTACACTTGGGTCCATTTCCATTTACATTCAATGTTGATAGACGCCTTTTTTTTTTTTTGTTGTTGTTTTGTTGCTGGCAGGTTACAAAGGGCCTCATTTTATGTTGGTTGCAGCAGCGTTTTTCTCCTTCTTCTAGCGTCTTCCCCGCCCCCGCCCCTCCCGCATCCCTCGGTCTCACCACGTTCACTGACAGCCGCGTCTGCGGCTACACCACAACGGCCCCCTCCCGGCAACCCATTCGTTTTCTCTTCTTTTGCACAAAAACAACGCCGCACGCGCCAGCCGAGCGCAGCGCAAGCCACCCACACCGCGCCCCTCCCCGTCTTTATAGCCTCCGCGTCTTGTTTTCTTCGTTTGCCCCCTCCCATCTCCCGAATGCCATGCCATGCCATGCCAGCAGCGTTACGCGTGCCCCTCCCCTGTCCACACACTACCGCGAAACGAACAGCCTTCCGGGCCACATGCAGGGCACGCCCACCGCCATTCCCGGACGCAATTCTCAAAACAACACACACACACACACACACACACACAATGGCTTTGCACACGAACATAGACGGCACGGGCACTGTCGTACATTCTTCCTCAGAACCATCTCAACGAACGTTACGTTACATACACATCCGGGAAAGCAAAGCAACGCAACGCACAATTCAGCCGTCAAAGGTAACGTTCACCACGGCAGACACTTGCCGCCGCGCCGTTACGCGCATTTCAGTGCGGCTACAATACACCTCCGACACGGGGAACGTTCCGTTGCTCTACACTGCGTTTCTCCGTTTTGTTTGGTTTTTTTTCCGTTTTCTCTCTCTCTCTCTCTCTCTCTCTCTCTCTCTCTCTATATATATATTTGTTTTTTCCCCTCTGTCCTTTCCTCCACCATTCTCTCCTCACGTTCTGCCCAGACATTCGACCGATCAGAGGTTCGTTCACCTTTCGGTAACCGTTCTCAGCGCGACGGTGTACCAACGGTATGACGGTATGACGGTATGACGGGTGTTCAAGACGTCCGGTGTACCGCGCCGATCGACAGTTTCCCAGAGGCGACGGATCGGACCACATCACCGACATACACACAAACACGTGTACGCACATTCGCCAAAGCGACCGTCGTCTTCTAGCGTCGCGCTTACTCTACTGTACTGCACTGGACACGCGAGCATGCATCTTCAATGACGACGTCGGTGTGCGTGCGTCGTACGCACACAAGCAGACACAGTCGGTCAGACACGACTATCGAAATCAGAGTCGGGGGAAAGGTACATATCATCGTGCGTGTCGCCCGTACAATGCAATACACAGTGGTGTGTCTCAATGCGCGTTCACATTTAAACGTCACTCACACGCCTCCACGCTGCATTTACAGACACATTTCACCCTCGCCATATATGGCGTGCAAACCGACCCGCAAACGGCCGTCGTTACACACTGACATTCCCAACAATCGCGTGTCGTTTCCACCCGTCACGTAACTAACCGGCACCTCCATCCAAAGGGCACATCACCGATCGCACTTCCCCCCCCCCCCCCTCGCAGACAACGACTTGTGCGCACGTGCCTCCATTCCACGTCACACCGTGGCCGCACCCCGCAACACGCGACACGCGACGCGCCCCATAAACAATCAAATTATTCATCGCATCGGCCACCCCACCCCGTCGCGTCGCAACCAAAGCGGTAGCTATTGCCACCGTCCACCCACTCACACACAAAACAAAACAAAAACAACAACAACAACAATTCCGCCCTTCCCGCAAAGGCCATTTGGTGGCCCTGAAAAGGGCCGTTTTGCCGCTCTCGCAACGGAGGATCTCCTTCCATTCCAGAGCCACCTCCTTACTTGGAGCTCGTGTACTTGGTCACCGCCTTCGTGCCCTCGCTCACGGCGTGCTTGGCCAGCTCGCCAGGCAGCAACAGCCGCACAGCGGTCTGGATCTCGCGGGACGTGATGGTCGAGCGCTTGTTGTAGTGCGCCAGGCGAGACGCCTCGGCCGCGATGCGCTCGAAAATGTCGTTCACGAAGCTGTTCATGATGCTCATCGCCTTCGACGAGATGCCCGTGTCAGGGTGCACCTGCTTCAGCACCTTGTAGATGTAGATGGCATAGCTCTCCTTCCTCTTGCGCTTCTTCTTCTTGTCGCCCTTCGAAATGTTCTTCTGCGCCTTGCCAGCCTTCTTGGCGGCCTTCCCGCTAGTCTTGGGCGGCATCGCAAACAAACAAGAACGTACGGCAGCAACACCAGCAGCAAGCGCTCCGCTCTAGTCAGCGTCTCCCCACACAGTGGCACCCAGCGCGCCCCGCCGCCGCACCTTTACCAGCTCGCCCCGTTGCGGCCGCCGACCAATGGGCCGCGAGCGCAACCGGCCGCCGCACCCGAGAGCATAAAGGACCCCCACCCCTGGCGGCGCCGCCACTCCGCTGCTCGACTCGCTGCGGCTCGCACCGTCCTTCGTCTCGTCTCGTTTTTTTACACCACAGCGCATCGCCATGTCCGGACGCGGAAAGGGAGGCAAAGTCAAGGGCAAGTCAAAGTCCCGCTCAAGCAGGGCCGGGCTCCAGTTCCCGGTCGGCAGAATCCACCGCCTCCTGCGCAAGGGAAACTACGCCGAGCGCGTCGGCGCCGGGGCGCCCGTCTACCTCGCCGCCGTCATGGAGTACCTCGCGGCTGAGGTGCTCGAGCTGGCCGGAAACGCGGCCCGCGACAACAAGAAGACGCGCATCATCCCGCGCCACCTGCAGCTTGCCATCCGCAACGACGAGGAGCTCAACAAGCTCCTGTCGGGCGTCACCATCGCACAGGGTGGTGTCCTGCCCAACATCCAGGCCGTCCTGCTGCCAAAGAAGACCGAGAAGAAGGCCTAAACAGAGAGGCCAGGCAATCGGCACGCGGACCCGCCGCCCAGCAGCGCTGCGTGCTCCCCTGCACGCAACGCGCTTTGCCGGCCCGGCTCGGCTCACAACAATCGGCCCTTTTCAGGGCCACCACACAAACCTACGTCCAAAGCAAAATTTCAGTCGTCCTCGCCGCGCTTTGCTTTACTTTACTTTACTTTAACTTAACTTCACTTCCACAGCCGCCGCCGGCAAGAAGACCATACCAACTGCTACGATTGCAGGGGCAGATATTCTGCGAGGTACCTCGGTGTCACGCCTGACATCGAAGTGTCACATAGGGCAACTTGGCACAAACGCTCACGCCAGGATGCAGATCCTGTACCCCTGTTCCCTCGACCCCGCAACAGGGGTAGCGATACTGGAAATATGCGCGCCCTCTATAGGGGCTATGCAGCCAGGTCGACGATGCATCGCCTACAGAAGGGTCCAAAGCAGAGCGCTCTACGACGGGCCTTACACGTCCCCGCGGCAGACCTGCCTACAACCACCCACAACACGATTCCGCGCCCTGGCACAAGCGTTCTACGCCACCGCGCGGAATTCAGAAAATGACTATTACGTCTTGACCCTTGGGCAATATGAACACCACAGGGACAGATGTGCAAGACCCGAGTCGCTACTCCAGCAGTAGCACAAACAGAACACATAATCACTCTCAACAAACAGCAACGTCCGAAAAAGCACACTACCAAAGATAAGAACAACACACAGAAAAGAGGAGCAAATGTCCACAGGCGACAATAACCTCCACCAACTCCCCCTCTAACGGTAGAGGACTAAAGGAAAGAGAGAAGAACAACAAGAAGAGCCGCCGCCATCTTGTCGTCCACAGCCCGTGTGGCCACACACACGTTTCTCTTTTGTTTTTCGTTTGCCTCAAGCACCTCCACGCACGCACAGTCGCCTTCCAAACGACAACGACAGCAATAATCACCAACTGTTAAACGAGCGTGTCGACACACCGCCCTCCACTCCCGCGCGCCCCATACAAACGAAACAGCTGATCCGGCCGCCTATGGGCACGCCTTGCCTCGGCAACTCCAACGCCGCCGCAAACACACAGCCAAAACCACGCAAATATTCACCGCCTCTCGCACAACAACAACAACAACAACAACAACAACACACAGCCCGGCGTCTCCATCGATCGATAAACAAAACAAACACACAACGCCCTCTCTCGCGCGCGCGCGCACGCACACACACACACACACACACACACACACACACACACACACACACACAGCCACAAGACCCGCTTCCTTTCCTTTCTCCCAGTCACGTCACGTCAGTCAAACGCAAACGAAATGAAGAATGAAAGAAACAAGGCAGGCAGGCAACACACGCAGCAACAACACAGACTCTTTCGCACTTTTCAATTTCCGAACAGTGTGGTGGCCCTGAAAAGGGCCGTTTTCGTCTCTCCCACGGCCGCGGGAAGGCCAACGCGGCACAGCACACCGGCTGCGACGCGCCTAACCGCCGAAACCGTACAGGGTGCGCCCCTGCCTCTTCAGGGCGTACACCACGTCCATGGCCGTCACAGTCTTGCGCTTGGCGTGCTCAGTGTACGTCACCGCGTCGCGGATCACGTTCTCCAGGAACACCTTCAGCACTCCGCGGGTCTCCTCGTAGATCAGACCAGAGATGCGCTTCACGCCGCCCCTGCGAGCCAGGCGGCGGATCGCGGGCTTCGTGATGCCCTGGATGTTGTCGCGCAACACCTTGCGGTGCCGCTTGGCGCCACCCTTGCCGAGCCCCTTTCCTCCCTTGCCGCGGCCAGTCATCTCTTCTAAATCCTCAAAAAGCTCAAGGCAAGCAAAGCGTCTGCTGCAGCGGCTGGCTCCTCACCCGGCGCTAGCGAGTCGGCTACGGTCTGCGCCCGGCGCACGCGCCAGCCCCCCTATATAGACTCTGGCCCGCCCTCCCCCCACCACGCGCAACCGAGGGCATATAAGCGCACCACGGTGGCTGGCGCGCGCCCGTGTCGTCAAGGCAGCACCCGACGCAGCACCTCGCTCGCCTCCACGCCGCTCCGCTAACCGCTACCGCTATGGCCCGCACAAAGCAAACGGCCCGCAAGTCCACCGGCGGAAAGGCGCCGCGCAAACAGCTCGCCACCAAGGCGGCGAGGAAGAGCGCGCCCGCCACCGGCGGCGTCAAGAAGCCCCACCGCTACAGGCCGGGCACCGTCGCCCTGCGAGAAATCAGGCGCTACCAGAAGAGCACAGAGCTGCTCATCCGCAAGCTGCCATTCCAGCGCCTAGTGCGCGAGATCGCCCAGGACTTCAAGACCGACCTGCGCTTCCAGAGCTCCGCGGTCATGGCCCTGCAGGAGGCCAGCGAGGCCTACCTCGTCGGCCTCTTCGAAGACACCAACCTGTGCGCAATCCACGCCAAGCGCGTCACCATCATGCCCAAGGACATCCAGCTCGCGCGCCGCATCCGCGGCGAGCGCGCCTAAACACCGCGCCAGCCGCTGGGCACCGCCCACGCACGCAACAAACAAAACGGCCCTTTTAAGGGCCACTAACATCACTCCGTCGCGAGCAAACTTTGTCGGTCGCCTCTCGCCCCACAACCACAGAACCAAAGACAAAACACCACTTCCACTTCCCGTCCGTCCGCCACAGCCGCTCTCCCCTGCCAGCTTGCTGGCGCGCGCAACAATCAACATCATGCCTCCCCGGCGCGGCGCTCAAAGCGCACAATACCCATCGGCCGACGCCGTCAACCACACGGCCGGCCGCCGCTTCGTTTCGAAAAGAAAACGAAACAAAAAGCCAGGCACGTCCAACGCCACCGACCCTTTCCACATCTCAACGTCCCCCGCCCCCGTTGCAAGAACACACACACAAGACAAGACACATCCGAGAAGACGGCAGGCAGGCCAACCAAAGTATTCAAACAACATGACACAAAACCAACCGTCGGCCGGCCGCGACCAAAAAAAAAAAACGGCGACAATCAACCGCAACGACAAAACCGCTACCGCCGCCCGCACCCGCCACCGACCCCCCCCCCGCAATCCAACCACCACGGCACGCAAACAGTATCCACACACGGGCATACAGAAACGCCAGACGACACAACCACACCGCAACACAAACACGACAATCAAAACCTTCCCGACGTGCTTTGATGGCCCTGAGAAGGGCCGTTTTGGGCCGCGCGTCTGTTGCGCGCCACTAGACGACGGGGACGGGGGGTGCGGACGACGGAGTCAACCGCCAACCCTTCCTTTCCCATTCCTCTCTACTTCTTCTTCTTGGGCGAAGCCTTCGCCTTAGACGGCGTCGTCGCCTTCTTCGGGCGCGGCGCCTTCGGCTTCTTCGTCGGAACCTTGGCGGCCTTCTTCGCCTTCGACGGCGACTTGGCCTTGGCCGGCTTGGCAGCAGCCGCCTTCTTCGCACCGGCGGGAGCGGCCGACGCCGCAGACGCCTTCTTGGCGGCGCCCGCCTTCCGACCAGTCGCCGCCTTCACGCCACCAGCCTTCTTTGCGCCGGCCGCACGGGCGCCCTTCTTCTCCTTGCTGGCCGGAGCGGCGCGCTTCTTCTTGGCACCGCCAGCACGAGCCTTGCCGCCCTCAGCCGCCCCGCCGCCGGCGCCGGCAAGCTTGAAAGAGCCGGACGCGCCCTTCCCCTTCGTCTGCACCAGCTCGCCCGCCACCACGGCCGACTTGAGGTACTTCTTGATAAACGGCGCCAGCTTCTCCGCGTCCAGCTTGTAGTGCGCGGCAATGTACTTCTTGATCGCCTGCAGCGACGATCCGCCGCGCTCCTTCAGACTCTTGATGGCGGCCGTCACCATCTCAGAGGTGCGCGGGTGCGCAGGCTTGGCGCGCGGCTTCTTCGCAGACGACGCAGACTTTGCCTTCTTCGTAGTGCCGGTGGCGGCGGGTGCCGCAGCAGTCTCGTTCGTAGCCGCCTGATCTGCCATTTCGACGACGCGCGTTAACACACAGCGAGCAGCGAGAGCGAGAGGAGACACGCAGCGAGCGGAGCGCACAGCAGAGGAATAGCCGCCTCGACGCACAGGCCCAGCCAGTGTCGCGGGCGGGCGCGGACGGCCGAGAGAGCGGCCGCCACTCTGCGCGCCGCCGCGCCGCGCCTCCCGCGCTTGCTACCGCCCAACGTCCGACAGCCTGTGCGGAGCAGCCCCACACCTGCGCCACAACCACCCGCGCCTTTCAAACCACCGAGGATGGGGCTACACACAGCCACACCACAGTCGCCAACCAGTCGCCACGGCAGCGCCGCAAACCACGGCCAAACTGCAGCCACCGCGCGCTACAGCCTGGGTCGGCCCGCCGAGAATCGCCGCCCACGCCCAAATGCCGCCCCCACAGCCCCAGCCGGCGACCGGCCACAATGGCCAAACCTTCGGCAAAAGCCCCGCACCGTCGCCGCGGCAGCCCGGCCAGCGCGGCCGGCGCCACAGCCACACAAGCGGAGGCGTGCGGCGATGACGGCCGTGCAAACGCACCTCCGCCGCCCCATCGCCCTCCCACCGTTTCCCGATCGGCCCGCAGCCGTCGGGCCACGTCCTCCTCCTCTCGCCCGCCAACATTCACAGCCCTTTCGTTCGTTTCCCAACAATTTCAATTGTGCCCGCCGCAAAAACGGGCGCCGCCTGCAAAGCAACATGCTCCGCCGGAGCGCCCCTCGCCGCTTACGAGCCAACCCCTCGCCCGAGGCAAACCCGAAATCCGCAACTACAGACCAACCCAATCTGCCGTCAGCACACACGACAGCCAACATCACGCGTTACGAGTTAGACATTAGGTTCACACGTCTCGGTTAGGTTCGGTGGACGTGGGTTAGGTTAAGGGCACTTGGGTTAGGTTAAGCATTCAAAACACACGTCAGGCGTCAGAGGTTAGGTTAGGTTACGTTACATTAAGGTTAGGTTAGGGGCACCTCGGTTAGGTTAAGGGTCGGTGTTAGGTTAAGCGTCAAACTTAGGTTAAGCATTCAAACACACGTCGGGCGTCAGAGGTTAGGTTAGGTTAGGTTAGGTTAAGGCCACTTGGGTTAGGTTAAGCCTCAAACTTAGGTTAAGCATTCAAACACACGTCGGGCGTCAGGTGGCCGCAGCAGCCGCACCTACCTACCCACCCACCTCACGGCCGGACAGCTTGGCTTACTTGGCGCTGAGGCTGACCTCACCGCACCTCACGCTACGCAACGCTACAGGTTCGGTTCGCTCAGCTTAGGCTTAGAGCTTAAGCGCCCAGGTCGGATTACGACGTTGGTTCACCTTCGGGCGCCACACTTTGGGTGTAAAGGTCGCGTCGGGTCGTCGGCACGCCGCAAAAACAAAAGCGAAGCCACAGGACAACGCCGACAAACGGGCAGCACGACCACGACCAGATACCGAGACACACGGACCACCCACCGGCCAAAGGGCACCAAACAACAAACCAGAGCACCACGTGTCGACCAGAGCAACCCGCCGCTCACGCGACGTGGCTGGCACCGAAGGGCCGCCGCAACTGCGCTTTCCGCGCCGGGCCGGATGCACGTGCGGCAACACCACCACCGCACACAGCCGCTGTTCAACATCAACCAACAACACGCCGCGGTCGCAGCCTCAACGCCAGCACACGTTTGCACCACCATTCACACGCACCGCACAAACAGCTGTCGCCGACAACAC
Source organism: Schistocerca cancellata (assembly GCF_023864275.1). Lineage (NCBI taxonomy): Eukaryota > Metazoa > Arthropoda > Insecta > Orthoptera > Acrididae > Schistocerca > Schistocerca cancellata. Next base: position 570,947 of record NW_026047172.1, read on the forward strand.
AAACACACCGCAACGACGCCGCCGCCCCTACTTGTGCCGGCCACCCACGCCCACCGACGGCGCACCTGTCGCCGGCCGGCAGTCGACACGGGAAACGCACACCGCCACTTCGCTCGCGCGCACGCCACCAACCAGTCGTCGTCTCCAAAACAACAAACAAACAAACATAGGGCAGGCAACAAATCGCCTCGCACGAACCGTCCACAAAACTATCAAAGCACAGCCTCTGGCTAACGGCCACGACGCAGCGGCACGCTGCTCCTTTCCCCGCCCCCACTCGATTCACGAAGGCACGCGACACCGCCAACGACGGCCTCGCTTCCCGCAACCGACACCTTTCCGCCACTACGCACAGCCGCACCCGACGCCCGTGCCAACGACACAACTACTGCACTATCCACCGCCGCCTCCCCCTTCCCGTCGTACACACACACAGCCAGCCAGCCAGCCAGCCAGCCAAAACCACACCAACGACCCAAACATGCACGTGCAACGGCACACCCCAACCAGTCAACGTCGACAACCACACGCACGGCTCGAAACCGGCGCCCTTCCACGTTGCCATCAAGCTACACACAAGACACAAGGAACCAACAACAGCAAGCCTGCCCGCCCGCCCCACTCTCACGCCGCAAAAAGCACACCGAAACCGCCAAACGCACATTCCCATCGCACCGACACCGACCGGCTCGCTACCACCACACCTCTCGGCAGCCGTTTCGCAAACATGACACGGCGCGACATGACATCACGACCAACTCTCCTCTCCAGACGCCTTCGGCCGGAGCACAACGCCGCCAATTCGCCACACACACACACACACACACACAGTCGACAGTCGACAGGCGCCCGCCCGCCCGCCCTGCACGACGCCGCGCAGCAAAGGCGCCCGCAAACACATACCTCTCCTCTCTCTCGGCCGCCCGACGCGCCAACCGCCACACCGCCAGCCACTCGCAATTGTGCACTGCCGCCAGCCACACGTCCAACACGCCGCGCCGCCTCCGGCCACCCGCCAGGGGGCGCTCACGTCCGCGACAACAGCGCGGCCCGCCGGGCCAAACCGAACCGAGCCGAGCCGCCCGCCGCTGCTCTGCACATCTTCCTGCGCGCATCAACAAAACGAGGCAAGCGAGCACACCCCGTCACAACGCCACATCACGCAAATGCCGTGCCGACCTCTTGTGTCTACCGCCTAAATTGCACTCACTCACCAGCCGCCCCTTCTTCTTCTTCCTACCTATCTATCTGTGCGTCTGTGTCGGTCCGCGCGTGACGCCTCTCAACATCCGCCGTCGCCGTCCCCGTCCCCGTTTCCGCCCCAATGCCATCGTCGCGCCGCCTCCTCCTCCTCCTCCGCCCCTGTCCGGCCCGCACCACACCATACACCGCTGCTTGTCCCGGCCGTTGCCACCAAAGGCGCCTACCGCAAACGCGCCACGCCGCAGCCCCCGTGCGTGCATCTCCGTGCCGACGCTGCCTCTCTGCCCTCCCGCACGCACTCGACCGACCGACATGCACTGCGTCGACGGCCTCGACAACACAGTCTCTGGCTCCGCACTGCGTCTTCCGGTACGCGCGCTGAAACACGTATGTACTCATTACCAGCGATGGCGAGGCACGACACAATCTCTGACCAGAGCGTTTCTTATCGTCGCTAGTCTGCGCCACACGACACTAGTAGCACGTAGCGGGTCGGCAGGAACAGTTGTCATCTATATGTGGCGGGTCGGGAGAGGTAGTAGTCAGTCGACAGTATTAGCGAGTGGACGGTTGTACTGAGCGGGCGGCGGCGTGCTCTTCTCGCGACTCTGGTCTCCGTTCGGGACGATGCATACTGTTATTACAGGTAAGGTAATGAAGCTGCATTGCGCAAATCTAATACTGTATGTCAATTGTAACTATTTTCTTCACAACAAAATGCCCCAATAATACTTTGTTTCCAAACAAACTTTTTTAAAGTACAACCATTCATTTCCATTTAAATAATATTTCCTACGCATTTCCTCCAACAATCAAAATTAAATGTGAGCCGGCATTCATTGCACGACGCTGTGTACAGGTATCTACAGTTAAGAGCACATATAGATGCAGTTTGTTTTTTCTCTTTTGTCTTTTTTGTTTTTTTTTTTTTTTTTTTTGACGTAACGATCTTTTGCTCTTTTTATTCTAATTTGTACGTACGCTGTTTGTTTAGATTTTTATATTGGTAATGCCACGTAGCGCTCCGCGTGAAAATCACTGCCTGTGCTGTGTGCAGTCTGTGGCTAGTTTGCATTGTTGTTGTCATGAACTGCTATAGCTGGATGTGAACAGCGCGTAGCGTTGCGCAGTTAGGGGTGAGCCGCCAGCACTGGTGCATGTGAGGACAGAGATGGCGGACGTTTCAAATTACATATATTATGACTGGTGATGATATTAAGGGTAAATACATTGTTTGTTGTTCTCTATTAAACATCTTTACTTTGCTAACTATCCCTATCGGTAGTTAGTGCCCTCCGTAGTTTGGAATCTCTTATTTAGCTGGCAGCAGTGGTGCTCGCTGTATTGCAGTAGTTCGAGTAATGAAGATTTTTGTGAGGTAAGTGATTTCCGACAGGTGTACTTTAATGTTACTCAGGGCCATTCTTTTGCAGGGATCTTTGATAGTCAGATTGCGTTGCGCTCAAAATATTGTGTGTCAGTTTAAGCACAGTTTTGTATACATTGTTGTTCAAAGGGGGGCGTTTCAGAATACACAGGGCCGAAGGTCAGCCAGCGCTGCCCTTACAACGTTTATCGGGTTTTCAATTATGTCTGTTGAGATGTTCATGGTTCATTATTTCCATTCATCATATTATCGCGCGTTTCTCATCAATCTTCGTTCGTTCATTTTCTAGGGACGTTAACAACATTCTGGCACATTTTTATCATCATTCACTCACTCACTCACTCACTCACTCACTCACTCACTTACTTACGACTATTTGTGCGGGGAGGTTACACTTGGGTCCATTTCCATTTACATTCAATGTTGATAGACGCCTTTTTTTTTTTTTGTTGTTGTTTTGTTGCTGGCAGGTTACAAAGGGCCTCATTTTATGTTGGTTGCAGCAGCGTTTTTCTCCTTCTTCTAGCGTCTTCCCCGCCCCCGCCCCTCCCGCATCCCTCGGTCTCACCACGTTCACTGACAGCCGCGTCTGCGGCTACACCACAACGGCCCCCTCCCGGCAACCCATTCGTTTTCTCTTCTTTTGCACAAAAACAACGCCGCACGCGCCAGCCGAGCGCAGCGCAAGCCACCCACACCGCGCCCCTCCCCGTCTTTATAGCCTCCGCGTCTTGTTTTCTTCGTTTGCCCCCTCCCATCTCCCGAATGCCATGCCATGCCATGCCAGCAGCGTTACGCGTGCCCCTCCCCTGTCCACACACTACCGCGAAACGAACAGCCTTCCGGGCCACATGCAGGGCACGCCCACCGCCATTCCCGGACGCAATTCTCAAAACAACACACACACACACACACACACACACAATGGCTTTGCACACGAACATAGACGGCACGGGCACTGTCGTACATTCTTCCTCAGAACCATCTCAACGAACGTTACGTTACATACACATCCGGGAAAGCAAAGCAACGCAACGCACAATTCAGCCGTCAAAGGTAACGTTCACCACGGCAGACACTTGCCGCCGCGCCGTTACGCGCATTTCAGTGCGGCTACAATACACCTCCGACACGGGAACGTTCCGTTGCTCTACACTGCGTTTCTCCGTTTTGTTTGGTTTTTTTTCCGTTTTCTCTCTCTCTCTCTCTCTCTCTCTCTCTCTCTCTATATATATATTTGTTTTTTCCCCTCTGTCCTTTCCTCCACCATTCTCTCCTCACGTTCTGCCCAGACATTCGACCGATCAGAGGTTCGTTCACCTTTCGGTAACCGTTCTCAGCGCGACGGTGTACCAACGGTATGACGGTATGACGGTATGACGGGTGTTCAAGACGTCCGGTGTACCGCGCCGATCGACAGTTTCCCAGAGGCGACGGATCGGACCACATCACCGACATACACACAAACACGTGTACGCACATTCGCCAAAGCGACCGTCGTCTTCTAGCGTCGCGCTTACTCTACTGTACTGCACTGGACACGCGAGCATGCATCTTCAATGACGACGTCGGTGTGCGTGCGTCGTACGCACACAAGCAGACACAGTCGGTCAGACACGACTATCGAAATCAGAGTCGGGGGAAAGGTACATATCATCGTGCGTGTCGCCCGTACAATGCAATACACAGTGGTGTGTCTCAATGCGCGTTCACATTTAAACGTCACTCACACGCCTCCACGCTGCATTTACAGACACATTTCACCCTCGCCATATATGGCGTGCAAACCGACCCGCAAACGGCCGTCGTTACACACTGACATTCCCAACAATCGCGTGTCGTTTCCACCCGTCACGTAACTAACCGGCACCTCCATCCAAAGGGCACATCACCGATCGCACTTCCCCCCCCCCCCCTCGCAGACAACGACTTGTGCGCACGTGCCTCCATTCCACGTCACACCGTGGCCGCACCCCGCAACACGCGACGCGCCCCATAAACAATCAAATTATTCATCGCATCGGCCACCCCACCCCGTCGCGTCGCAACCAAAGCGGTAGCTATTGCCACCGTCCACCCACTCACACACAAAACAAAACAAAAACAACAACAACAACAATTCCGCCCTTCCCGCAAAGGCCATTTGGTGGCCCTGAAAAGGGCCGTTTTGCCGCTCTCGCAACGGAGGATCTCCTTCCATTCCAGAGCCACCTCCTTACTTGGAGCTCGTGTACTTGGTCACCGCCTTCGTGCCCTCGCTCACGGCGTGCTTGGCCAGCTCGCCAGGCAGCAACAGCCGCACAGCGGTCTGGATCTCGCGGGACGTGATGGTCGAGCGCTTGTTGTAGTGCGCCAGGCGAGACGCCTCGGCCGCGATGCGCTCGAAAATGTCGTTCACGAAGCTGTTCATGATGCTCATCGCCTTCGACGAGATGCCCGTGTCAGGGTGCACCTGCTTCAGCACCTTGTAGATGTAGATGGCATAGCTCTCCTTCCTCTTGCGCTTCTTCTTCTTGTCGCCCTTCGAAATGTTCTTCTGCGCCTTGCCAGCCTTCTTGGCGGCCTTCCCGCTAGTCTTGGGCGGCATCGCAAACAAACAAGAACGTACGGCAGCAACACCAGCAGCAAGCGCTCCGCTCTAGTCAGCGTCTCCCCACACAGTGGCACCCAGCGCGCCCCGCCGCCGCACCTTTACCAGCTCGCCCCGTTGCGGCCGCCGACCAATGGGCCGCGAGCGCAACCGGCCGCCGCACCCGAGAGCATAAAGGACCCCCACCCCTGGCGGCGCCGCCACTCCGCTGCTCGACTCGCTGCGGCTCGCACCGTCCTTCGTCTCGTCTCGTTTTTTTACACCACAGCGCATCGCCATGTCCGGACGCGGAAAGGGAGGCAAAGTCAAGGGCAAGTCAAAGTCCCGCTCAAGCAGGGCCGGGCTCCAGTTCCCGGTCGGCAGAATCCACCGCCTCCTGCGCAAGGGAAACTACGCCGAGCGCGTCGGCGCCGGGGCGCCCGTCTACCTCGCCGCCGTCATGGAGTACCTCGCGGCTGAGGTGCTCGAGCTGGCCGGAAACGCGGCCCGCGACAACAAGAAGACGCGCATCATCCCGCGCCACCTGCAGCTTGCCATCCGCAACGACGAGGAGCTCAACAAGCTCCTGTCGGGCGTCACCATCGCACAGGGTGGTGTCCTGCCCAACATCCAGGCCGTCCTGCTGCCAAAGAAGACCGAGAAGAAGGCCTAAACAGAGAGGCCAGGCAATCGGCACGCGGACCCGCCGCCCAGCAGCGCTGCGTGCTCCCCTGCACGCAACGCGCTTTGCCGGCCCGGCTCGGCTCACAACAATCGGCCCTTTTCAGGGCCACCACACAAACCTACGTCCAAAGCAAAATTTCAGTCGTCCTCGCCGCGCTTTGCTTTACTTTACTTTACTTTAACTTAACTTCACTTCCACAGCCGCCGCCGGCAAGAAGACCATACCAACTGCTACGATTGCAGGGGCAGATATTCTGCGAGGTACCTCGGTGTCACGCCTGACATCGAAGTGTCACATAGGGCAACTTGGCACAAACGCTCACGCCAGGATGCAGATCCTGTACCCCTGTTCCCTCGACCCCGCAACAGGGGTAGCGATACTGGAAATATGCGCGCCCTCTATAGGGGCTATGCAGCCAGGTCGACGATGCATCGCCTACAGAAGGGTCCAAAGCAGAGCGCTCTACGACGGGCCTTACACGTCCCCGCGGCAGACCTGCCTACAACCACCCACAACACGATTCCGCGCCCTGGCACAAGCGTTCTACGCCACCGCGCGGAATTCAGAAAATGACTATTACGTCTTGACCCTTGGGCAATATGAACACCACAGGGACAGATGTGCAAGACCCGAGTCGCTACTCCAGCAGTAGCACAAACAGAACACATAATCACTCTCAACAAACAGCAACGTCCGAAAAAGCACACTACCAAAGATAAGAACAACACACAGAAAAGAGGAGCAAATGTCCACAGGCGACAATAACCTCCACCAACTCCCCCTCTAACGGTAGAGGACTAAAGGAAAGAGAGAAGAACAACAAGAAGAGCCGCCGCCATCTTGTCGTCCACAGCCCGTGTGGCCACACACACGTTTCTCTTTTGTTTTTCGTTTGCCTCAAGCACCTCCACGCACGCACAGTCGCCTTCCAAACGACAACGACAGCAATAATCACCAACTGTTAAACGAGCGTGTCGACACACCGCCCTCCACTCCCGCGCGCCCCATACAAACGAAACAGCTGATCCGGCCGCCTATGGGCACGCCTTGCCTCGGCAACTCCAACGCCGCCGCAAACACACAGCCAAAACCACGCAAATATTCACCGCCTCTCGCACAACAACAACAACAACAACAACAACAACACACAGCCCGGCGTCTCCATCGATCGATAAACAAAACAAACACACAACGCCCTCTCTCGCGCGCGCGCGCACGCACACACACACACACACACACACACACACACACACACACACACACAGCCACAAGACCCGCTTCCTTTCCTTTCTCCCAGTCACGTCACGTCAGTCAAACGCAAACGAAATGAAGAATGAAAGAAACAAGGCAGGCAGGCAACACACGCAGCAACAACACAGACTCTTTCGCACTTTTCAATTTCCGAACAGTGTGGTGGCCCTGAAAAGGGCCGTTTTCGTCTCTCCCACGGCCGCGGGAAGGCCAACGCGGCACAGCACACCGGCTGCGACGCGCCTAACCGCCGAAACCGTACAGGGTGCGCCCCTGCCTCTTCAGGGCGTACACCACGTCCATGGCCGTCACAGTCTTGCGCTTGGCGTGCTCAGTGTACGTCACCGCGTCGCGGATCACGTTCTCCAGGAACACCTTCAGCACTCCGCGGGTCTCCTCGTAGATCAGACCAGAGATGCGCTTCACGCCGCCCCTGCGAGCCAGGCGGCGGATCGCGGGCTTCGTGATGCCCTGGATGTTGTCGCGCAACACCTTGCGGTGCCGCTTGGCGCCACCCTTGCCGAGCCCCTTTCCTCCCTTGCCGCGGCCAGTCATCTCTTCTAAATCCTCAAAAAGCTCAAGGCAAGCAAAGCGTCTGCTGCAGCGGCTGGCTCCTCACCCGGCGCTAGCGAGTCGGCTACGGTCTGCGCCCGGCGCACGCGCCAGCCCCCCTATATAGACTCTGGCCCGCCCTCCCCCCACCACGCGCAACCGAGGGCATATAAGCGCACCACGGTGGCTGGCGCGCGCCCGTGTCGTCAAGGCAGCACCCGACGCAGCACCTCGCTCGCCTCCACGCCGCTCCGCTAACCGCTACCGCTATGGCCCGCACAAAGCAAACGGCCCGCAAGTCCACCGGCGGAAAGGCGCCGCGCAAACAGCTCGCCACCAAGGCGGCGAGGAAGAGCGCGCCCGCCACCGGCGGCGTCAAGAAGCCCCACCGCTACAGGCCGGGCACCGTCGCCCTGCGAGAAATCAGGCGCTACCAGAAGAGCACAGAGCTGCTCATCCGCAAGCTGCCATTCCAGCGCCTAGTGCGCGAGATCGCCCAGGACTTCAAGACCGACCTGCGCTTCCAGAGCTCCGCGGTCATGGCCCTGCAGGAGGCCAGCGAGGCCTACCTCGTCGGCCTCTTCGAAGACACCAACCTGTGCGCAATCCACGCCAAGCGCGTCACCATCATGCCCAAGGACATCCAGCTCGCGCGCCGCATCCGCGGCGAGCGCGCCTAAACACCGCGCCAGCCGCTGGGCACCGCCCACGCACGCAACAAACAAAACGGCCCTTTTAAGGGCCACTAACATCACTCCGTCGCGAGCAAACTTTGTCGGTCGCCTCTCGCCCCACAACCACAGAACCAAAGACAAAACACCACTTCCACTTCCCGTCCGTCCGCCACAGCCGCTCTCCCCTGCCAGCTTGCTGGCGCGCGCAACAATCAACATCATGCCTCCCCGGCGCGGCGCTCAAAGCGCACAATACCCATCGGCCGACGCCGTCAACCACACGGCCGGCCGCCGCTTCGTTTCGAAAAGAAAACGAAACAAAAAGCCAGGCACGTCCAACGCCACCGACCCTTTCCACATCTCAACGTCCCCCGCCCCCGTTGCAAGAACACACACACAAGACAAGACACATCCGAGAAGACGGCAGGCAGGCCAACCAAAGTATTCAAACAACATGACACAAAACCAACCGTCGGCCGGCCGCGACCAAAAAAAAAAAAACGGCGACAATCAACCGCAACGACAAAACCGCTACCGCCGCCCGCACCCGCCACCGACCCCCCCCCCGCAATCCAACCACCACGGCACGCAAACAGTATCCACACACGGGCATACAGAAACGCCAGACGACACAACCACACCGCAACACAAACACGACAATCAAAACCTTCCCGACGTGCTTTGATGGCCCTGAGAAGGGCCGTTTTGGGCCGCGCGTCTGTTGCGCGCCACTAGACGACGGGGACGGGGGGTGCGGACGACGGAGTCAACCGCCAACCCTTCCTTTCCCATTCCTCTCTACTTCTTCTTCTTGGGCGAAGCCTTCGCCTTAGACGGCGTCGTCGCCTTCTTCGGGCGCGGCGCCTTCGGCTTCTTCGTCGGAACCTTGGCGGCCTTCTTCGCCTTCGACGGCGACTTGGCCTTGGCCGGCTTGGCAGCAGCCGCCTTCTTCGCACCGGCGGGAGCGGCCGACGCCGCAGACGCCTTCTTGGCGGCGCCCGCCTTCCGACCAGTCGCCGCCTTCACGCCACCAGCCTTCTTTGCGCCGGCCGCACGGGCGCCCTTCTTCTCCTTGCTGGCCGGAGCGGCGCGCTTCTTCTTGGCACCGCCAGCACGAGCCTTGCCGCCCTCAGCCGCCCCGCCGCCGGCGCCGGCAAGCTTGAAAGAGCCGGACGCGCCCTTCCCCTTCGTCTGCACCAGCTCGCCCGCCACCACGGCCGACTTGAGGTACTTCTTGATAAACGGCGCCAGCTTCTCCGCGTCCAGCTTGTAGTGCGCGGCAATGTACTTCTTGATCGCCTGCAGCGACGATCCGCCGCGCTCCTTCAGACTCTTGATGGCGGCCGTCACCATCTCAGAGGTGCGCGGGTGCGCAGGCTTGGCGCGCGGCTTCTTCGCAGACGACGCAGACTTTGCCTTCTTCGTAGTGCCGGTGGCGGCGGGTGCCGCAGCAGTCTCGTTCGTAGCCGCCTGATCTGCCATTTCGACGACGCGCGTTAACACACAGCGAGCAGCGAGAGCGAGAGGAGACACGCAGCGAGCGGAGCGCACAGCAGAGGAATAGCCGCCTCGACGCACAGGCCCAGCCAGTGTCGCGGGCGGGCGCGGACGGCCGAGAGAGCGGCCGCCACTCTGCGCGCCGCCGCGCCGCGCCTCCCGCGCTTGCTACCGCCCAACGTCCGACAGCCTGTGCGGAGCAGCCCCACACCTGCGCCACAACCACCCGCGCCTTTCAAACCACCGAGGATGGGGCTACACACAGCCACACCACAGTCGCCAACCAGTCGCCACGGCAGCGCCGCAAACCACGGCCAAACTGCAGCCACCGCGCGCTACAGCCTGGGTCGGCCCGCCGAGAATCGCCGCCCACGCCCAAATGCCGCCCCCACAGCCCCAGCCGGCGACCGGCCACAATGGCCAAACCTTCGGCAAAAGCCCCGCACCGTCGCCGCGGCAGCCCGGCCAGCGCGGCCGGCGCCACAGCCACACAAGCGGAGGCGTGCGGCGATGACGGCCGTGCAAACGCACCTCCGCCGCCCCATCGCCCTCCCACCGTTTCCCGATCGGCCCGCAGCCGTCGGGCCACGTCCTCCTCCTCTCGCCCGCCAACATTCACAGCCCTTTCGTTCGTTTCCCAACAATTTCAATTGTGCCCGCCGCAAAAACGGGCGCCGCCTGCAAAGCAACATGCTCCGCCGGAGCGCCCCTCGCCGCTTACGAGCCAACCCCTCGCCCGAGGCAAACCCGAAATCCGCAACTACAGACCAACCCAATCTGCCGTCAGCACACACGACAGCCAACATCACGCGTTACGAGTTAGACATTAGGTTCACACGTCTCGGTTAGGTTCGGTGGACGTGGGTTAGGTTAAGGGCACTTGGGTTAGGTTAAGCATTCAAAACACACGTCAGGCGTCAGAGGTTAGGTTAGGTTACGTTACATTAAGGTTAGGTTAGGGGCACCTCGGTTAGGTTAAGGGTCGGTGTTAGGTTAAGCGTCAAACTTAGGTTAAGCATTCAAACACACGTCGGGCGTCAGAGGTTAGGTTAGGTTAGGTTAGGTTAAGGCCACTTGGGTTAGGTTAAGCCTCAAACTTAGGTTAAGCATTCAAACACACGTCGGGCGTCAGGTGGCCGCAGCAGCCGCACCTACCTACCCACCCACCTCACGGCCGGACAGCTTGGCTTACTTGGCGCTGAGGCTGACCTCACCGCACCTCACGCTACGCAACGCTACAGGTTCGGTTCGCTCAGCTTAGGCTTAGAGCTTAAGCGCCCAGGTCGGATTACGACGTTGGTTCACCTTCGGGCGCCACACTTTGGGTGTAAAGGTCGCGTCGGGTCGTCGGCACGCCGCAAAAACAAAAGCGAAGCCACAGGACAACGCCGACAAACGGGCAGCACGACCACGACCAGATACCGAGACACACGGACCACCCACCGGCCAAAGGGCACCAAACAACAAACCAGAGCACCACGTGTCGACCAGAGCAACCCGCCGCTCACGCGACGTGGCTGGCACCGAAGGGCCGCCGCAACTGCGCTTTCCGCGCCGGGCCGGATGCACGTGCGGCAACACCACCACCGCACACAGCCGCTGTTCAACATCAACCAACAACACGCCGCGGTCGCAGCCTCAACGCCAGCACACGTTTGCACCACCATTCACACGCACCGCACAAACAGCTGTCGCCGACAACACAAACACACCGCAACGACGCCGCCGCCCCTACTTGTGCCGGCCACCCACCCCACCGACGGCGCACCTGTCGCCGGCCGGCAGTCGACACGGGAAACGCACACCGCCACTTCGCTCGCGCGCACGCCACCAACCAGTCGTCGTCTCCAAAACAACAAACAAACAAACATAGGGCAGGCAACAAATCGCCTCGCACGAACCGTCCACAAAACTATCAAAGCACAGCCTCTGGCTAACGGCCACGACGCAGCGGCACGCTGCTCCTTTCCCCGCCCCCACTCGATTCACGAAGGCACGCGACACCGCCAACGACGGCCTCGCTTCCCGCAACCGACACCTTTCCGCCACTACGCACAGCCGCACCCGACGCCCGTGCCAACGACACAACTACTGCACTATCCACCGCCGCCTCCCCCTTCCCGTCGTACACACACACAGCCAGCCAGCCAGCCAGCCAGCCAAAACCACACCAACGACCCAAACATGCACGTGCAACGGCACACCCCAACCAGTCAACGTCGACAACCACACGCACGGCTCGAAACCGGCGCCCTTCCACGTTGCCATCAAGCTACACACAAGACACAAGGAACCAACAACAGCAAGCCTGCCCGCCCGCCCCACTCTCACGCCGCAAAAAGCACACCGAAACCGCCAAACGCACATTCCCATCGCACCGACACCGACCGGCTCGCTACCACCACACCTCTCGGCAGCCGTTTCGCAAACATGACACGGCGCGACATGACATCACGACCAACTCTCCTCTCCAGACGCCTTCGGCCGGAGCACAACGCCGCCAATTCGCCACACACACACACACACACACACACACACAGTCGACAGGCGCCCGCCCGCCCGCCCTGCACGACGCCGCGCAGCAAAGGCGCCCGCAAACACATACCTCTCCTCTCTCTCGGCCGCCCGACGCGCCAACCGCCACACCGCCAGCCACTCGCAATTGTGCACTGCCGCCAGCCACACGTCCAACACGCCGCGCCGCCTCCGGCCACCCGCCAGGGGGCGCTCACGTCCGCGACAACAGCGCGGCCCGCCGGGCCAAACCGAACCGAGCCGAGCCGCCCGCCGCTGCTCTGCACATCTTCCTGCGCGCATCAACAAAACGAGGCAAGCGAGCACACCCCGTCACAACGCCACATCACGCAAATGCCGTGCCGACCTCTTGTGTCTACCGCCTAAATTGCACTCACTCACCAGCCGCCCCTTCTTCTTCTTCCTACCTATCTATCTGTGCGTCTGTGTCGGTCCGCGCGTGACGCCTCTCAACATCCGCCGTCGCCGTCCCCGTCCCCGTTTCCGCCCCAATGCCATCGTCGCGCCGCCTCCTCCTCCTCCTCCGCCCCTGTCCGGCCCGCACCACACCATACACCGCTGCTTGTCCCGGCCGTTGCCACCAAAGGCGCCTACCGCAAACGCGCCACGCCGCAGCCCCCGTGCGTGCATCTCCGTGCCGACGCTGCCTCTCTGCCCTCCCGCACGCACTCGACCGACCGACATGCACTGCGTCGACGGCCTCGACAACACAGTCTCTGGCTCCGCACTGCGTCTTCCGGTACGCGCGCTGAAACACGTATGTACTCATTACCAGCGATGGCGAGGCACGACACAATCTCTGACCAGAGCGTTTCTTATCGTCGCTAGTCTGCGCCACACGACACTAGTAGCACGTAGCGGGTCGGCAGGAACAGTTGTCATCTATATGTGGCGGGTCGGGAGAGGTAGTAGTCAGTCGACAGTATTAGCGAGTGGACGGTTGTACTGAGCGGGCGGCGGCGTGCTCTTCTCGCGACTCTGGTCTCCGTTCGGGACGATGCATACTGTTATTACAGGTAAGGTAATGAAGCTGCATTGCGCAAATCTAATACTGTATGTCAATTGTAACTATTTTCTTCACAACAAAATGCCCCAATAATACTTTGTTTCCAAACAAACTTTTTTAAAGTACAACCATTCATTTCCATTTAAATAATATTTCCTACGCATTTCCTCCAACAATCAAAATTAAATGTGAGCCGGCATTCATTGCACGACGCTGTGTACAGGTATCTACAGTTAAGAGCACATATAGATGCAGTTTGTTTTTTCTCTTTTGTCTTTTTTGTTTTTTTTTTTTTTTTTTTTGACGTAACGATCTTTTGCTCTTTTTATTCTAATTTGTACGTACGCTGTTTGTTTAGATTTTTATATTGGTAATGCCACGTAGCGCTCCGCGTGAAAATCACTGCCTGTGCTGTGTGCAGTCTGTGGCTAGTTTGCATTGTTGTTGTCATGAACTGCTATAGCTGGATGTGAACAGCGCGTAGCGTTGCGCAGTTAGGGGTGAGCCGCCAGCACTGGTGCATGTGAGGACAGAGATGGCGGACGTTTCAAATTACATATATTATGACTGGTGATGATATTAAGGGTAAATACATTGTTTGTTGTTCTCTATTAAACATCTTTACTTTGCTAACTATCCCTATCGGTAGTTAGTGCCCTCCGTAGTTTGGAATCTCTTATTTAGCTGGCAGCAGTGGTGCTCGCTGTATTGCAGTAGTTCGAGTAATGAAGATTTTTGTGAGGTAAGTGATTTCCGACAGGTGTACTTTAATGTTACTCAGGGCCATTCTTTTGCAGGGATCTTTGATAGTCAGATTGCGTTGCGCTCAAAATATTGTGTGTCAGTTTAAGCACAGTTTTGTATACATTGTTGTTCAAAGGGGGGCGTTTCAGAATACACAGGGCCGAAGGTCAGCCAGCGCTGCCCTTACAACGTTTATCGGGTTTTCAATTATGTCTGTTGAGATGTTCATGGTTCATTATTTCCATTCATCATATTATCGCGCGTTTCTCATCAATCTTCGTTCGTTCATTTTCTAGGGACGTTAACAACATTCTGGCACATTTTTATCATCATTCACTCACTCACTCACTCACTCACTCACTCACTCACTTACTTACGACTATTTGTGCGGGGAGGTTACACTTGGGTCCATTTCCATTTACATTCAATGTTGATAGACGCCTTTTTTTTTTTTTGTTGTTGTTTTGTTGCTGGCAGGTTACAAAGGGCCTCATTTTATGTTGGTTGCAGCAGCGTTTTTCTCCTTCTTCTAGCGTCTTCCCCGCCCCCGCCCCTCCCGCATCCCTCGGTCTCACCACGTTCACTGACAGCCGCGTCTGCGGCTACACCACAACGGCCCCCTCCCGGCAACCCATTCGTTTTCTCTTCTTTTGCACAAAAACAACGCCGCACGCGCCAGCCGAGCGCAGCGCAAGCCACCCACACCGCGCCCCTCCCCGTCTTTATAGCCTCCGCGTCTTGTTTTCTTCGTTTGCCCCCTCCCATCTCCCGAATGCCATGCCATGCCATGCCAGCAGCGTTACGCGTGCCCCTCCCCTGTCCACACACTACCGCGAAACGAACAGCCTTCCGGGCCACATGCAGGGCACGCCCACCGCCATTCCCGGACGCAATTCTCAAAACAACACACACACACACACACACACACACAATGGCTTTGCACACGAACATAGACGGCACGGGCACTGTCGTACATTCTTCCTCAGAACCATCTCAACGAACGTTACGTTACATACACATCCGGGAAAGCAAAGCAACGCAACGCACAATTCAGCCGTCAAAGGTAACGTTCACCACGGCAGACACTTGCCGCCGCGCCGTTACGCGCATTTCAGTGCGGCTACAATACACCTCCGACACGGGAACGTTCCGTTGCTCTACACTGCGTTTCTCCGTTTTGTTTGGTTTTTTTTCCGTTTTCTCTCTCTCTCTCTCTCTCTCTCTCTCTCTCTCTATATATATATTTGTTTTTTCCCCTCTGTCCTTTCCTCCACCATTCTCTCCTCACGTTCTGCCCAGACATTCGACCGATCAGAGGTTCGTTCACCTTTCGGTAACCGTTCTCAGCGCGACGGTGTACCAACGGTATGACGGTATGACGGTATGACGGGTGTTCAAGACGTCCGGTGTACCGCGCCGATCGACAGTTTCCCAGAGGCGACGGATCGGACCACATCACCGACATACACACAAACACGTGTACGCACATTCGCCAAAGCGACCGTCGTCTTCTAGCGTCGCGCTTACTCTACTGTACTGCACTGGACACGCGAGCATGCATCTTCAATGACGACGTCGGTGTGCGTGCGTCGTACGCACACAAGCAGACACAGTCGGTCAGACACGACTATCGAAATCAGAGTCGGGGGAAAGGTACATATCATCGTGCGTGTCGCCCGTACAATGCAATACACAGTGGTGTGTCTCAATGCGCGTTCACATTTAAACGTCACTCACACGCCTCCACGCTGCATTTACAGACACATTTCACCCTCGCCATATATGGCGTGCAAACCGACCCGCAAACGGCCGTCGTTACACACTGACATTCCCAACAATCGCGTGTCGTTTCCACCCGTCACGTAACTAACCGGCACCTCCATCCAAAGGGCACATCACCGATCGCACTTCCCCCCCCCCCCCTCGCAGACAACGACTTGTGCGCACGTGCCTCCATTCCACGTCACACCGTGGCCGCACCCCGCAACACGCGACACGCGACGCGCCCCATAAACAATCAAATTATTCATCGCATCGGCCACCCCACCCCGTCGCGTCGCAACCAAAGCGGTAGCTATTGCCACCGTCCACCCACTCACACACAAAACAAAACAAAAACAACAACAACAACAATTCCGCCCTTCCCGCAAAGGCCATTTGGTGGCCCTGAAAAGGGCCGTTTTGCCGCTCTCGCAACGGAGGATCTCCTTCCATTCCAGAGCCACCTCCTTACTTGGAGCTCGTGTACTTGGTCACCGCCTTCGTGCCCTCGCTCACGGCGTGCTTGGCCAGCTCGCCAGGCAGCAACAGCCGCACAGCGGTCTGGATCTCGCGGGACGTGATGGTCGAGCGCTTGTTGTAGTGCGCCAGGCGAGACGCCTCGGCCGCGATGCGCTCGAAAATGTCGTTCACGAAGCTGTTCATGATGCTCATCGCCTTCGACGAGATGCCCGTGTCAGGGTGCACCTGCTTCAGCACCTTGTAGATGTAGATGGCATAGCTCTCCTTCCTCTTGCGCTTCTTCTTCTTGTCGCCCTTCGAAATGTTCTTCTGCGCCTTGCCAGCCTTCTTGGCGGCCTTCCCGCTAGTCTTGGGCGGCATCGCAAACAAACAAGAACGTACGGCAGCAACACCAGCAGCAAGCGCTCCGCTCTAGTCAGCGTCTCCCCACACAGTGGCACCCAGCGCGCCCCGCCGCCGCACCTTTACCAGCTCGCCCCGTTGCGGCCGCCGACCAATGGGCCGCGAGCGCAACCGGCCGCCGCACCCGAGAGCATAAAGGACCCCCACCCCTGGCGGCGCCGCCAGGCCAGCAAGAAGAGTGCTGGACTCGCTGCGGCTCGCATCGTTACGTCGCTCGCGCACGCCTTTGTTCAAACCACGCGATGGCAGGACGCAGAGGCAACAAGTTGGCAGCCGCGGTGGAGCATCTCATCACTGCCTTGGGGAGCTCCCGCGGTCGCAGGCGACGACAACCGCAGCCGAGGCGCAAGCAACGGTCACTGCAAAATGTGCAGTGCTACAAGTGCCAGCAGTTGGGGCACGTGGCGGGTGTCTGCCGGAATGCAGTCGCGTGTTTAAAATGCGCGGCGGCACACGACACCCGTAACTGCCCCAAACCACGTGGAGCAGCCAGCAGATGCGCGAATTGCGGCGGGCCTCACGCCGCAAACTCGCGTAGCTGCAGCTACCGCCGGCAACACACCATGCCAAGTCCTGTGGTGCCTGCCGCCAAGTCGGTCACACTGCCTGCCCGCTCCGACGAGGGGCGCGCATCGTGCCGCGTCGAAGCGGCCACGGACCAAGCGTTGGCTGACCTACAAGCGGCCCTTGCGGCCGAAAGGGCCGCCACGAGGAACGAGTTGGTGGCTGTCCATAGACAGCTGCAACAGCTGCGGGAGGAGCTGCGGCTTCTCAAGAAGAAGCTGCCTGTGCCAGCTCCCCCCACCCCTGTGAGGCGGCCATTGCGGGTAGATGCCGCCACCCAGACGTCCACCGACTCGCCTCCTGCAGCAATGCAGGAGGCGTCTCGCATGGAAGCTGACGCTGGGACGCCTGCACCGTCTTCTCGCCCGGGGACCGATGCAGAAGAACTATCCGATGAGGACGTGACGATGGCTTCTTCGCAAGATGAAGAAGAAGCGGACAACGACGAAGGACTGCCCCTTCCGCTCCCTGACGAGCGGAGTGTGCAGCCCTTCCTTAAGAAGATCGTGGCGTCGCTGAAGGACGGGACGTACCCTCACGGGAACAACCCGTACCCTTTCACGCCGACGCACGAGAAGCCTCCGCTCCCGCACGTACCGTGCGACCTTCGCCACTCGCGTGGCATGTTGCGCGAGGCGGTGACGCGGAAGGAACTCACGCTGCTGAATAGCCAACCCATCTTCACCCCTTCTGACTGGGACCACATCACTGAGGCCACAGCGAAGTGGGTGCAGGAGGAGTTCCGCTCCGGCAGGCGGCAGCCTGCCCCTGAAGACCAAGCAGCAGCCGACTACTTCGCTAGAATAAATGCAGCGAGGTAGCCAGAGGCCAATTCAACCGAGAGGCCACTATGAGGACAACACAGCTGTCAACGGAGGAACAGCAGCACTCCTGCTTAGCCTCCACCACCACCGGACAGATGAAGTCCGTGATTTGCAAGCGAAGCGAAGCGAAGCGGCGCCGCCACTCCGCTGCTCGACTCGCTGCGGCTCGCACCGTCCTTCGTCTCGTCTCGTTTTTTTACACCACAGCGCATCGCCATGTCCGGACGCGGAAAGGGAGGCAAAGTCAAGGGCAAGTCAAAGTCCCGCTCAAGCAGGGCCGGGCTCCAGTTCCCGGTCGGCAGAATCCACCGCCTCCTGCGCAAGGGAAACTACGCCGAGCGCGTCGGCGCCGGGGCGCCCGTCTACCTCGCCGCCGTCATGGAGTACCTCGCGGCTGAGGTGCTCGAGCTGGCCGGAAACGCGGCCCGCGACAACAAGAAGACGCGCATCATCCCGCGCCACCTGCAGCTTGCCATCCGCAACGACGAGGAGCTCAACAAGCTCCTGTCGGGCGTCACCATCGCACAGGGTGGTGTCCTGCCCAACATCCAGGCCGTCCTGCTGCCAAAGAAGACCGAGAAGAAGGCCTAAACAGAGAGGCCAGGCAATCGGCACGCGGACCCGCCGCCCAGCAGCGCTGCGTGCTCCCCTGCACGCAACGCGCTTTGCCGGCCCGGCTCGGCTCACAACAATCGGCCCTTTTCAGGGCCACCACACAAACCTACGTCCAAAGCAAAATTTCAGTCGTCCTCGCCGCGCTTTGCTTTACTTTACTTTACTTTAACTTAACTTCACTTCCACAGCCGCCGCCGGCAAGAAGACCATACCAACTGCTACGATTGCAGGGGCAGATATTCTGCGAGGTACCTCGGTGTCACGCCTGACATCGAAGTGTCACATAGGGCAACTTGGCACAAACGCTCACGCCAGGATGCAGATCCTGTACCCCTGTTCCCTCGACCCCGCAACAGGGGTAGCGATACTGGAAATATGCGCGCCCTCTATAGGGGCTATGCAGCCAGGTCGACGATGCATCGCCTACAGAAGGGTCCAAAGCAGAGCGCTCTACGACGGGCCTTACACGTCCCCGCGGCAGACCTGCCTACAACCACCCACAACACGATTCCGCGCCCTGGCACAAGCGTTCTACGCCACCGCGCGGAATTCAGAAAATGACTATTACGTCTTGACCCTTGGGCAATATGAACACCACAGGGACAGATGTGCAAGACCCGAGTCGCTACTCCAGCAGTAGCACAAACAGAACACATAATCACTCTCAACAAACAGCAACGTCCGAAAAAGCACACTACCAAAGATAAGAACAACACACAGAAAAGAGGAGCAAATGTCCACAGGCGACAATAACCTCCACCAACTCCCCCTCTAACGGTAGAGGACTAAAGGAAAGAGAGAAGAACAACAAGAAGAGCCGCCGCCATCTTGTCGTCCACAGCCCGTGTGGCCACACACACGTTTCTCTTTTGTTTTTCGTTTGCCTCAAGCACCTCCACGCACGCACAGTCGCCTTCCAAACGACAACGACAGCAATAATCACCAACTGTTAAACGAGCGTGTCGACACACCGCCCTCCACTCCCGCGCGCCCCATACAAACGAAACAGCTGATCCGGCCGCCTATGGGCACGCCTTGCCTCGGCAACTCCAACGCCGCCGCAAACACACAGCCAAAACCACGCAAATATTCACCGCCTCTCGCACAACAACAACAACAACAACAACAACAACACACAGCCCGGCGTCTCCATCGATCGATAAACAAAACAAACACACAACGCCCTCTCTCGCGCGCGCGCGCACGCACACACACACACACACACACACACACACACACACACACACACAGCCACAAGACCCGCTTCCTTTCCTTTCTCCCAGTCACGTCACGTCAGTCAAACGCAAACGAAATGAAGAATGAAAGAAACAAGGCAGGCAGGCAACACACGCAGCAACAACACAGACTCTTTCGCACTTTTCAATTTCCGAACAGTGTGGTGGCCCTGAAAAGGGCCGTTTTCGTCTCTCCCACGGCCGCGGGAAGGCCAACGCGGCACAGCACACCGGCTGCGACGCGCCTAACCGCCGAAACCGTACAGGGTGCGCCCCTGCCTCTTCAGGGCGTACACCACGTCCATGGCCGTCACAGTCTTGCGCTTGGCGTGCTCAGTGTACGTCACCGCGTCGCGGATCACGTTCTCCAGGAACACCTTCAGCACTCCGCGGGTCTCCTCGTAGATCAGACCAGAGATGCGCTTCACGCCGCCCCTGCGAGCCAGGCGGCGGATCGCGGGCTTCGTGATGCCCTGGATGTTGTCGCGCAACACCTTGCGGTGCCGCTTGGCGCCACCCTTGCCGAGCCCCTTTCCTCCCTTGCCGCGGCCAGTCATCTCTTCTAAATCCTCAAAAAGCTCAAGGCAAGCAAAGCGTCTGCTGCAGCGGCTGGCTCCTCACCCGGCGCTAGCGAGTCGGCTACGGTCTGCGCCCGGCGCACGCGCCAGCCCCCCTATATAGACTCTGGCCCGCCCTCCCCCCACCACGCGCAACCGAGGGCATATAAGCGCACCACGGTGGCTGGCGCGCGCCCGTGTCGTCAAGGCAGCACCCGACGCAGCACCTCGCTCGCCTCCACGCCGCTCCGCTAACCGCTACCGCTATGGCCCGCACAAAGCAAACGGCCCGCAAGTCCACCGGCGGAAAGGCGCCGCGCAAACAGCTCGCCACCAAGGCGGCGAGGAAGAGCGCGCCCGCCACCGGCGGCGTCAAGAAGCCCCACCGCTACAGGCCGGGCACCGTCGCCCTGCGAGAAATCAGGCGCTACCAGAAGAGCACAGAGCTGCTCATCCGCAAGCTGCCATTCCAGCGCCTAGTGCGCGAGATCGCCCAGGACTTCAAGACCGACCTGCGCTTCCAGAGCTCCGCGGTCATGGCCCTGCAGGAGGCCAGCGAGGCCTACCTCGTCGGCCTCTTCGAAGACACCAACCTGTGCGCAATCCACGCCAAGCGCGTCACCATCATGCCCAAGGACATCCAGCTCGCGCGCCGCATCCGCGGCGAGCGCGCCTAAACACCGCGCCAGCCGCTGGGCACCGCCCACGCACGCAACAAACAAAACGGCCCTTTTAAGGGCCACTAACATCACTCCGTCGCGAGCAAACTTTGTCGGTCGCCTCTCGCCCCACAACCACAGAACCAAAGACAAAACACCACTTCCACTTCCCGTCCGTCCGCCACAGCCGCTCTCCCCTGCCAGCTTGCTGGCGCGCGCAACAATCAACATCATGCCTCCCCGGCGCGGCGCTCAAAGCGCACAATACCCATCGGCCGACGCCGTCAACCACACGGCCGGCCGCCGCTTCGTTTCGAAAAGAAAACGAAACAAAAAGCCAGGCACGTCCAACGCCACCGACCCTTTCCACATCTCAACGTCCCCCGCCCCCGTTGCAAGAACACACACACAAGACAAGACACATCCGAGAAGACGGCAGGCAGGCCAACCAAAGTATTCAAACAACATGACACAAAACCAACCGTCGGCCGGCCGCGACCAAAAAAAAAAAACGGCGACAATCAACCGCAACGACAAAACCGCTACCGCCGCCCGCACCCGCCACCGACCCCCCCCCCGCAATCCAACCACCACGGCACGCAAACAGTATCCACACACGGGCATACAGAAACGCCAGACGACACAACCACACCGCAACACAAACACGACAATCAAAACCTTCCCGACGTGCTTTGATGGCCCTGAGAAGGGCCGTTTTGGGCCGCGCGTCTGTTGCGCGCCACTAGACGACGGGGACGGGGGGTGCGGACGACGGAGTCAACCGCCAACCCTTCCTTTCCCATTCCTCTCTACTTCTTCTTCTTGGGCGAAGCCTTCGCCTTAGACGGCGTCGTCGCCTTCTTCGGGCGCGGCGCCTTCGGCTTCTTCGTCGGAACCTTGGCGGCCTTCTTCGCCTTCGACGGCGACTTGGCCTTGGCCGGCTTGGCAGCAGCCGCCTTCTTCGCACCGGCGGGAGCGGCCGACGCCGCAGACGCCTTCTTGGCGGCGCCCGCCTTCCGACCAGTCGCCGCCTTCACGCCACCAGCCTTCTTTGCGCCGGCCGCACGGGCGCCCTTCTTCTCCTTGCTGGCCGGAGCGGCGCGCTTCTTCTTGGCACCGCCAGCACGAGCCTTGCCGCCCTCAGCCGCCCCGCCGCCGGCGCCGGCAAGCTTGAAAGAGCCGGACGCGCCCTTCCCCTTCGTCTGCACCAGCTCGCCCGCCACCACGGCCGACTTGAGGTACTTCTTGATAAACGGCGCCAGCTTCTCCGCGTCCAGCTTGTAGTGCGCGGCAATGTACTTCTTGATCGCCTGCAGCGACGATCCGCCGCGCTCCTTCAGACTCTTGATGGCGGCCGTCACCATCTCAGAGGTGCGCGGGTGCGCAGGCTTGGCGCGCGGCTTCTTCGCAGACGACGCAGACTTTGCCTTCTTCGTAGTGCCGGTGGCGGCGGGTGCCGCAGCAGTCTCGTTCGTAGCCGCCTGATCTGCCATTTCGACGACGCGCGTTAACACACAGCGAGCAGCGAGAGCGAGAGGAGACACGCAGCGAGCGGAGCGCACAGCAGAGGAATAGCCGCCTCGACGCACAGGCCCAGCCAGTGTCGCGGGCGGGCGCGGACGGCCGAGAGAGCGGCCGCCACTCTGCGCGCCGCCGCGCCGCGCCTCCCGCGCTTGCTACCGCCCAACGTCCGACAGCCTGTGCGGAGCAGCCCCACACCTGCGCCACAACCACCCGCGCCTTTCAAACCACCGAGGATGGGGCTACACACAGCCACACCACAGTCGCCAACCAGTCGCCACGGCAGCGCCGCAAACCACGGCCAAACTGCAGCCACCGCGCGCTACAGCCTGGGTCGGCCCGCCGAGAATCGCCGCCCACGCCCAAATGCCGCCCCCACAGCCCCAGCCGGCGACCGGCCACAATGGCCAAACCTTCGGCAAAAGCCCCGCACCGTCGCCGCGGCAGCCCGGCCAGCGCGGCCGGCGCCACAGCCACACAAGCGGAGGCGTGCGGCGATGACGGCCGTGCAAACGCACCTCCGCCGCCCCATCGCCCTCCCACCGTTTCCCGATCGGCCCGCAGCCGTCGGGCCACGTCCTCCTCCTCTCGCCCGCCAACATTCACAGCCCTTTCGTTCGTTTCCCAACAATTTCAATTGTGCCCGCCGCAAAAACGGGCGCCGCCTGCAAAGCAACATGCTCCGCCGGAGCGCCCCTCGCCGCTTACGAGCCAACCCCTCGCCCGAGGCAAACCCGAAATCCGCAACTACAGACCAACCCAATCTGCCGTCAGCACACACGACAGCCAACATCACGCGTTACGAGTTAGACATTAGGTTCACACGTCTCGGTTAGGTTCGGTGGACGTGGGTTAGGTTAAGGGCACTTGGGTTAGGTTAAGCATTCAAAACACACGTCAGGCGTCAGAGGTTAGGTTAGGTTACGTTACATTAAGGTTAGGTTAGGGGCACCTCGGTTAGGTTAAGGGTCGGTGTTAGGTTAAGCGTCAAACTTAGGTTAAGCATTCAAACACACGTCGGGCGTCAGAGGTTAGGTTAGGTTAGGTTAGGTTAAGGCCACTTGGGTTAGGTTAAGCCTCAAACTTAGGTTAAGCATTCAAACACACGTCGGGCGTCAGGTGGCCGCAGCAGCCGCACCTACCTACCCACCCACCTCACGGCCGGACAGCTTGGCTTACTTGGCGCTGAGGCTGACCTCACCGCACCTCACGCTACGCAACGCTACAGGTTCGGTTCGCTCAGCTTAGGCTTAGAGCTTAAGCGCCCAGGTCGGATTACGACGTTGGTTCACCTTCGGGCGCCACACTTTGGGTGTAAAGGTCGCGTCGGGTCGTCGGCACGCCGCAAAAACAAAAGCGAAGCCACAGGACAACGCCGACAAACGGGCAGCACGACCACGACCAGATACCGAGACACACGGACCACCCACCGGCCAAAGGGCACCAAACAACAAACCAGAGCACCACGTGTCGACCAGAGCAACCCGCCGCTCACGCGACGTGGCTGGCACCGAAGGGCCGCCGCAACTGCGCTTTCCGCGCCGGGCCGGATGCACGTGCGGCAACACCACCACCGCACACAGCCGCTGTTCAACATCAACCAACAACACGCCGCGGTCGCAGCCTCAACGCCAGCACACGTTTGCACCACCATTCACACGCACCGCACAAACAGCTGTCGCCGACAACACAAACACACCGCAACGACGCCGCCGCCCCTACTTGTGCCGGCCACCCACCCCACCGACGGCGCACCTGTCGCCGGCCGGCAGTCGACACGGGAAACGCACACCGCCACTTCGCTCGCGCGCACGCCACCAACCAGTCGTCGTCTCCAAAACAACAAACAAACAAACATAGGGCAGGCAACAAATCGCCTCGCACGAACCGTCCACAAAACTATCAAAGCACAGCCTCTGGCTAACGGCCACGACGCAGCGGCACGCTGCTCCTTTCCCCGCCCCCACTCGATTCACGAAGGCACGCGACACCGCCAACGACGGCCTCGCTTCCCGCAACCGACACCTTTCCGCCACTACGCACAGCCGCACCCGACGCCCGTGCCAACGACACAACTACTGCACTATCCACCGCCGCCTCCCCCTTCCCGTCGTACACACACACAGCCAGCCAGCCAGCCAGCCAGCCAAAACCACACCAACGACCCAAACATGCACGTGCAACGGCACACCCCAACCAGTCAACGTCGACAACCACACGCACGGCTCGAAACCGGCGCCCTTCCACGTTGCCATCAAGCTACACACAAGACACAAGGAACCAACAACAGCAAGCCTGCCCGCCCGCCCCACTCTCACGCCGCAAAAAGCACACCGAAACCGCCAAACGCACATTCCCATCGCACCGACACCGACCGGCTCGCTACCACCACACCTCTCGGCAGCCGTTTCGCAAACATGACACGGCGCGACATGACATCACGACCAACTCTCCTCTCCAGACGCCTTCGGCCGGAGCACAACGCCGCCAATTCGCCACACACACACACACACACACACACACACAGTCGACAGGCGCCCGCCCGCCCGCCCTGCACGACGCCGCGCAGCAAAGGCGCCCGCAAACACATACCTCTCCTCTCTCTCGGCCGCCCGACGCGCCAACCGCCACACCGCCAGCCACTCGCAATTGTGCACTGCCGCCAGCCACACGTCCAACACGCCGCGCCGCCTCCGGCCACCCGCCAGGGGGCGCTCACGTCCGCGACAACAGCGCGGCCCGCCGGGCCAAACCGAACCGAGCCGAGCCGCCCGCCGCTGCTCTGCACATCTTCCTGCGCGCATCAACAAAACGAGGCAAGCGAGCACACCCCGTCACAACGCCACATCACGCAAATGCCGTGCCGACCTCTTGTGTCTACCGCCTAAATTGCACTCACTCACCAGCCGCCCCTTCTTCTTCTTCCTACCTATCTATCTGTGCGTCTGTGTCGGTCCGCGCGTGACGCCTCTCAACATCCGCCGTCGCCGTCCCCGTCCCCGTTTCCGCCCCAATGCCATCGTCGCGCCGCCTCCTCCTCCTCCTCCGCCCCTGTCCGGCCCGCACCACACCATACACCGCTGCTTGTCCCGGCCGTTGCCACCAAAGGCGCCTACCGCAAACGCGCCACGCCGCAGCCCCCGTGCGTGCATCTCCGTGCCGACGCTGCCTCTCTGCCCTCCCGCACGCACTCGACCGACCGACATGCACTGCGTCGACGGCCTCGACAACACAGTCTCTGGCTCCGCACTGCGTCTTCCGGTACGCGCGCTGAAACACGTATGTACTCATTACCAGCGATGGCGAGGCACGACACAATCTCTGACCAGAGCGTTTCTTATCGTCGCTAGTCTGCGCCACACGACACTAGTAGCACGTAGCGGGTCGGCAGGAACAGTTGTCATCTATATGTGGCGGGTCGGGAGAGGTAGTAGTCAGTCGACAGTATTAGCGAGTGGACGGTTGTACTGAGCGGGCGGCGGCGTGCTCTTCTCGCGACTCTGGTCTCCGTTCGGGACGATGCATACTGTTATTACAGGTAAGGTAATGAAGCTGCATTGCGCAAATCTAATACTGTATGTCAATTGTAACTATTTTCTTCACAACAAAATGCCCCAATAATACTTTGTTTCCAAACAAACTTTTTTAAAGTACAACCATTCATTTCCATTTAAATAATATTTCCTACGCATTTCCTCCAACAATCAAAATTAAATGTGAGCCGGCATTCATTGCACGACGCTGTGTACAGGTATCTACAGTTAAGAGCACATATAGATGCAGTTTGTTTTTTCTCTTTTGTCTTTTTTGTTTTTTTTTTTTTTTTTTTTGACGTAACGATCTTTTGCTCTTTTTATTCTAATTTGTACGTACGCTGTTTGTTTAGATTTTTATATTGGTAATGCCACGTAGCGCTCCGCGTGAAAATCACTGCCTGTGCTGTGTGCAGTCTGTGGCTAGTTTGCATTGTTGTTGTCATGAACTGCTATAGCTGGATGTGAACAGCGCGTAGCGTTGCGCAGTTAGGGGTGAGCCGCCAGCACTGGTGCATGTGAGGACAGAGATGGCGGACGTTTCAAATTACATATATTATGACTGGTGATGATATTAAGGGTAAATACATTGTTTGTTGTTCTCTATTAAACATCTTTACTTTGCTAACTATCCCTATCGGTAGTTAGTGCCCTCCGTAGTTTGGAATCTCTTATTTAGCTGGCAGCAGTGGTGCTCGCTGTATTGCAGTAGTTCGAGTAATGAAGATTTTTGTGAGGTAAGTGATTTCCGACAGGTGTACTTTAATGTTACTCAGGGCCATTCTTTTGCAGGGATCTTTGATAGTCAGATTGCGTTGCGCTCAAAATATTGTGTGTCAGTTTAAGCACAGTTTTGTATACATTGTTGTTCAAAGGGGGGCGTTTCAGAATACACAGGGCCGAAGGTCAGCCAGCGCTGCCCTTACAACGTTTATCGGGTTTTCAATTATGTCTGTTGAGATGTTCATGGTTCATTATTTCCATTCATCATATTATCGCGCGTTTCTCATCAATCTTCGTTCGTTCATTTTCTAGGGACGTTAACAACATTCTGGCACATTTTTATCATCATTCACTCACTCACTCACTCACTCACTCACTCACTCACTTACTTACGACTATTTGTGCGGGGAGGTTACACTTGGGTCCATTTCCATTTACATTCAATGTTGATAGACGCCTTTTTTTTTTTTTGTTGTTGTTTTGTTGCTGGCAGGTTACAAAGGGCCTCATTTTATGTTGGTTGCAGCAGCGTTTTTCTCCTTCTTCTAGCGTCTTCCCCGCCCCCGCCCCTCCCGCATCCCTCGGTCTCACCACGTTCACTGACAGCCGCGTCTGCGGCTACACCACAACGGCCCCCTCCCGGCAACCCATTCGTTTTCTCTTCTTTTGCACAAAAACAACGCCGCACGCGCCAGCCGAGCGCAGCGCAAGCCACCCACACCGCGCCCCTCCCCGTCTTTATAGCCTCCGCGTCTTGTTTTCTTCGTTTGCCCCCTCCCATCTCCCGAATGCCATGCCATGCCATGCCAGCAGCGTTACGCGTGCCCCTCCCCTGTCCACACACTACCGCGAAACGAACAGCCTTCCGGGCCACATGCAGGGCACGCCCACCGCCATTCCCGGACGCAATTCTCAAAACAACACACACACACACACACACACACACAATGGCTTTGCACACGAACATAGACGGCACGGGCACTGTCGTACATTCTTCCTCAGAACCATCTCAACGAACGTTACGTTACATACACATCCGGGAA
The DNA here is from genome assembly GCF_023864275.1 of Schistocerca cancellata. NCBI lineage: Eukaryota > Metazoa > Arthropoda > Insecta > Orthoptera > Acrididae > Schistocerca > Schistocerca cancellata. The sequence continues at coordinate 598,967 of NW_026047172.1, forward strand.
AGCAAAGCAACGCAACGCACAATTCAGCCGTCAAAGGTAACGTTCACCACGGCAGACACTTGCCGCCGCGCCGTTACGCGCATTTCAGTGCGGCTACAATACACCTCCGACACGGGAACGTTCCGTTGCTCTACACTGCGTTTCTCCGTTTTGTTTGGTTTTTTTTCCGTTTTCTCTCTCTCTCTCTCTCTCTCTCTCTCTCTCTCTATATATATATTTGTTTTTTCCCCTCTGTCCTTTCCTCCACCATTCTCTCCTCACGTTCTGCCCAGACATTCGACCGATCAGAGGTTCGTTCACCTTTCGGTAACCGTTCTCAGCGCGACGGTGTACCAACGGTATGACGGTATGACGGTATGACGGGTGTTCAAGACGTCCGGTGTACCGCGCCGATCGACAGTTTCCCAGAGGCGACGGATCGGACCACATCACCGACATACACACAAACACGTGTACGCACATTCGCCAAAGCGACCGTCGTCTTCTAGCGTCGCGCTTACTCTACTGTACTGCACTGGACACGCGAGCATGCATCTTCAATGACGACGTCGGTGTGCGTGCGTCGTACGCACACAAGCAGACACAGTCGGTCAGACACGACTATCGAAATCAGAGTCGGGGGAAAGGTACATATCATCGTGCGTGTCGCCCGTACAATGCAATACACAGTGGTGTGTCTCAATGCGCGTTCACATTTAAACGTCACTCACACGCCTCCACGCTGCATTTACAGACACATTTCACCCTCGCCATATATGGCGTGCAAACCGACCCGCAAACGGCCGTCGTTACACACTGACATTCCCAACAATCGCGTGTCGTTTCCACCCGTCACGTAACTAACCGGCACCTCCATCCAAAGGGCACATCACCGATCGCACTTCCCCCCCCCCCCTCGCAGACAACGACTTGTGCGCACGTGCCTCCATTCCACGTCACACCGTGGCCGCACCCCGCAACACGCGACACGCGACGCGCCCCATAAACAATCAAATTATTCATCGCATCGGCCACCCCACCCCGTCGCGTCGCAACCAAAGCGGTAGCTATTGCCACCGTCCACCCACTCACACACAAAACAAAACAAAAACAACAACAACAACAATTCCGCCCTTCCCGCAAAGGCCATTTGGTGGCCCTGAAAAGGGCCGTTTTGCCGCTCTCGCAACGGAGGATCTCCTTCCATTCCAGAGCCACCTCCTTACTTGGAGCTCGTGTACTTGGTCACCGCCTTCGTGCCCTCGCTCACGGCGTGCTTGGCCAGCTCGCCAGGCAGCAACAGCCGCACAGCGGTCTGGATCTCGCGGGACGTGATGGTCGAGCGCTTGTTGTAGTGCGCCAGGCGAGACGCCTCGGCCGCGATGCGCTCGAAAATGTCGTTCACGAAGCTGTTCATGATGCTCATCGCCTTCGACGAGATGCCCGTGTCAGGGTGCACCTGCTTCAGCACCTTGTAGATGTAGATGGCATAGCTCTCCTTCCTCTTGCGCTTCTTCTTCTTGTCGCCCTTCGAAATGTTCTTCTGCGCCTTGCCAGCCTTCTTGGCGGCCTTCCCGCTAGTCTTGGGCGGCATCGCAAACAAACAAGAACGTACGGCAGCAACACCAGCAGCAAGCGCTCCGCTCTAGTCAGCGTCTCCCCACACAGTGGCACCCAGCGCGCCCCGCCGCCGCACCTTTACCAGCTCGCCCCGTTGCGGCCGCCGACCAATGGGCCGCGAGCGCAACCGGCCGCCGCACCCGAGAGCATAAAGGACCCCCACCCCTGGCGGCGCCGCCACTCCGCTGCTCGACTCGCTGCGGCTCGCACCGTCCTTCGTCTCGTCTCGTTTTTTTACACCACAGCGCATCGCCATGTCCGGACGCGGAAAGGGAGGCAAAGTCAAGGGCAAGTCAAAGTCCCGCTCAAGCAGGGCCGGGCTCCAGTTCCCGGTCGGCAGAATCCACCGCCTCCTGCGCAAGGGAAACTACGCCGAGCGCGTCGGCGCCGGGGCGCCCGTCTACCTCGCCGCCGTCATGGAGTACCTCGCGGCTGAGGTGCTCGAGCTGGCCGGAAACGCGGCCCGCGACAACAAGAAGACGCGCATCATCCCGCGCCACCTGCAGCTTGCCATCCGCAACGACGAGGAGCTCAACAAGCTCCTGTCGGGCGTCACCATCGCACAGGGTGGTGTCCTGCCCAACATCCAGGCCGTCCTGCTGCCAAAGAAGACCGAGAAGAAGGCCTAAACAGAGAGGCCAGGCAATCGGCACGCGGACCCGCCGCCCAGCAGCGCTGCGTGCTCCCCTGCACGCAACGCGCTTTGCCGGCCCGGCTCGGCTCACAACAATCGGCCCTTTTCAGGGCCACCACACAAACCTACGTCCAAAGCAAAATTTCAGTCGTCCTCGCCGCGCTTTGCTTTACTTTACTTTACTTTAACTTAACTTCACTTCCACAGCCGCCGCCGGCAAGAAGACCATACCAACTGCTACGATTGCAGGGGCAGATATTCTGCGAGGTACCTCGGTGTCACGCCTGACATCGAAGTGTCACATAGGGCAACTTGGCACAAACGCTCACGCCAGGATGCAGATCCTGTACCCCTGTTCCCTCGACCCCGCAACAGGGGTAGCGATACTGGAAATATGCGCGCCCTCTATAGGGGCTATGCAGCCAGGTCGACGATGCATCGCCTACAGAAGGGTCCAAAGCAGAGCGCTCTACGACGGGCCTTACACGTCCCCGCGGCAGACCTGCCTACAACCACCCACAACACGATTCCGCGCCCTGGCACAAGCGTTCTACGCCACCGCGCGGAATTCAGAAAATGACTATTACGTCTTGACCCTTGGGCAATATGAACACCACAGGGACAGATGTGCAAGACCCGAGTCGCTACTCCAGCAGTAGCACAAACAGAACACATAATCACTCTCAACAAACAGCAACGTCCGAAAAAGCACACTACCAAAGATAAGAACAACACACAGAAAAGAGGAGCAAATGTCCACAGGCGACAATAACCTCCACCAACTCCCCCTCTAACGGTAGAGGACTAAAGGAAAGAGAGAAGAACAACAAGAAGAGCCGCCGCCATCTTGTCGTCCACAGCCCGTGTGGCCACACACACGTTTCTCTTTTGTTTTTCGTTTGCCTCAAGCACCTCCACGCACGCACAGTCGCCTTCCAAACGACAACGACAGCAATAATCACCAACTGTTAAACGAGCGTGTCGACACACCGCCCTCCACTCCCGCGCGCCCCATACAAACGAAACAGCTGATCCGGCCGCCTATGGGCACGCCTTGCCTCGGCAACTCCAACGCCGCCGCAAACACACAGCCAAAACCACGCAAATATTCACCGCCTCTCGCACAACAACAACAACAACAACAACAACAACACACAGCCCGGCGTCTCCATCGATCGATAAACAAAACAAACACACAACGCCCTCTCTCGCGCGCGCGCGCACGCACACACACACACACACACACACACACACACACACACACACACAGCCACAAGACCCGCTTCCTTTCCTTTCTCCCAGTCACGTCACGTCAGTCAAACGCAAACGAAATGAAGAATGAAAGAAACAAGGCAGGCAGGCAACACACGCAGCAACAACACAGACTCTTTCGCACTTTTCAATTTCCGAACAGTGTGGTGGCCCTGAAAAGGGCCGTTTTCGTCTCTCCCACGGCCGCGGGAAGGCCAACGCGGCACAGCACACCGGCTGCGACGCGCCTAACCGCCGAAACCGTACAGGGTGCGCCCCTGCCTCTTCAGGGCGTACACCACGTCCATGGCCGTCACAGTCTTGCGCTTGGCGTGCTCAGTGTACGTCACCGCGTCGCGGATCACGTTCTCCAGGAACACCTTCAGCACTCCGCGGGTCTCCTCGTAGATCAGACCAGAGATGCGCTTCACGCCGCCCCTGCGAGCCAGGCGGCGGATCGCGGGCTTCGTGATGCCCTGGATGTTGTCGCGCAACACCTTGCGGTGCCGCTTGGCGCCACCCTTGCCGAGCCCCTTTCCTCCCTTGCCGCGGCCAGTCATCTCTTCTAAATCCTCAAAAAGCTCAAGGCAAGCAAAGCGTCTGCTGCAGCGGCTGGCTCCTCACCCGGCGCTAGCGAGTCGGCTACGGTCTGCGCCCGGCGCACGCGCCAGCCCCCCTATATAGACTCTGGCCCGCCCTCCCCCCACCACGCGCAACCGAGGGCATATAAGCGCACCACGGTGGCTGGCGCGCGCCCGTGTCGTCAAGGCAGCACCCGACGCAGCACCTCGCTCGCCTCCACGCCGCTCCGCTAACCGCTACCGCTATGGCCCGCACAAAGCAAACGGCCCGCAAGTCCACCGGCGGAAAGGCGCCGCGCAAACAGCTCGCCACCAAGGCGGCGAGGAAGAGCGCGCCCGCCACCGGCGGCGTCAAGAAGCCCCACCGCTACAGGCCGGGCACCGTCGCCCTGCGAGAAATCAGGCGCTACCAGAAGAGCACAGAGCTGCTCATCCGCAAGCTGCCATTCCAGCGCCTAGTGCGCGAGATCGCCCAGGACTTCAAGACCGACCTGCGCTTCCAGAGCTCCGCGGTCATGGCCCTGCAGGAGGCCAGCGAGGCCTACCTCGTCGGCCTCTTCGAAGACACCAACCTGTGCGCAATCCACGCCAAGCGCGTCACCATCATGCCCAAGGACATCCAGCTCGCGCGCCGCATCCGCGGCGAGCGCGCCTAAACACCGCGCCAGCCGCTGGGCACCGCCCACGCACGCAACAAACAAAACGGCCCTTTTAAGGGCCACTAACATCACTCCGTCGCGAGCAAACTTTGTCGGTCGCCTCTCGCCCCACAACCACAGAACCAAAGACAAAACACCACTTCCACTTCCCGTCCGTCCGCCACAGCCGCTCTCCCCTGCCAGCTTGCTGGCGCGCGCAACAATCAACATCATGCCTCCCCGGCGCGGCGCTCAAAGCGCACAATACCCATCGGCCGACGCCGTCAACCACACGGCCGGCCGCCGCTTCGTTTCGAAAAGAAAACGAAACAAAAAGCCAGGCACGTCCAACGCCACCGACCCTTTCCACATCTCAACGTCCCCCGCCCCCGTTGCAAGAACACACACACAAGACAAGACACATCCGAGAAGACGGCAGGCAGGCCAACCAAAGTATTCAAACAACATGACACAAAACCAACCGTCGGCCGGCCGCGACCAAAAAAAAAAAACGGCGACAATCAACCGCAACGACAAAACCGCTACCGCCGCCCGCACCCGCCACCGACCCCCCCCCCGCAATCCAACCACCACGGCACGCAAACAGTATCCACACACGGGCATACAGAAACGCCAGACGACACAACCACACCGCAACACAAACACGACAATCAAAACCTTCCCGACGTGCTTTGATGGCCCTGAGAAGGGCCGTTTTGGGCCGCGCGTCTGTTGCGCGCCACTAGACGACGGGGACGGGGGGTGCGGACGACGGAGTCAACCGCCAACCCTTCCTTTCCCATTCCTCTCTACTTCTTCTTCTTGGGCGAAGCCTTCGCCTTAGACGGCGTCGTCGCCTTCTTCGGGCGCGGCGCCTTCGGCTTCTTCGTCGGAACCTTGGCGGCCTTCTTCGCCTTCGACGGCGACTTGGCCTTGGCCGGCTTGGCAGCAGCCGCCTTCTTCGCACCGGCGGGAGCGGCCGACGCCGCAGACGCCTTCTTGGCGGCGCCCGCCTTCCGACCAGTCGCCGCCTTCACGCCACCAGCCTTCTTTGCGCCGGCCGCACGGGCGCCCTTCTTCTCCTTGCTGGCCGGAGCGGCGCGCTTCTTCTTGGCACCGCCAGCACGAGCCTTGCCGCCCTCAGCCGCCCCGCCGCCGGCGCCGGCAAGCTTGAAAGAGCCGGACGCGCCCTTCCCCTTCGTCTGCACCAGCTCGCCCGCCACCACGGCCGACTTGAGGTACTTCTTGATAAACGGCGCCAGCTTCTCCGCGTCCAGCTTGTAGTGCGCGGCAATGTACTTCTTGATCGCCTGCAGCGACGATCCGCCGCGCTCCTTCAGACTCTTGATGGCGGCCGTCACCATCTCAGAGGTGCGCGGGTGCGCAGGCTTGGCGCGCGGCTTCTTCGCAGACGACGCAGACTTTGCCTTCTTCGTAGTGCCGGTGGCGGCGGGTGCCGCAGCAGTCTCGTTCGTAGCCGCCTGATCTGCCATTTTGACGACGCGCGTTAACACACAGCGAGCAGCGAGAGCGAGAGGAGACACGCAGCGAGCGGAGCGCACAGCAGAGGAATAGCCGCCTCGACGCACAGGCCCAGCCAGTGTCGCGGGCGGGCGCGGACGGCCGAGAGAGCGGCCGCCACTCTGCGCGCCGCCGCGCCGCGCCTCCCGCGCTTGCTACCCAGTCGAGTGAGCGATGTCAGACGGGATGGACGTGTCACTCTGCGCTCGCGCGGCCGGAGCACGTGCTCCGACTGCGCCCGCGTCGGCCGGCCGCGGTCCGGTGGGGCTTGCCCCGCCGGCCGCCTCGCCATCAGCCGACGCACATACGACGACCGGACCTGTCGCGGGGGGAAGTAGTAGTACCCTCGCGGCAGAGCAGCCTTTGGATGCCGATATGGATTGCTATTCGGATATAGATGAAGATACCACCGTGCAGGAGATCATCAACCGACGACGATCGGAGTTGCGGCGCAGAAGCAGCGCGGACGGCCGCTCTACGTCGGGACGGCTTACACGGAATGAACCGCGGGACGAGGGTTTCCGACAGCCGCCGTTGAAGAAGCAGGCTAGGCCACGGCGACTCGTCGTCGCGAGAGAATTGGAGGTCTCAAACTCCTTCCAGCCGCTGCAGGGCGAAGGGGCCACGCTAGAAGATGCCGCCTCTTCCCTGGCAGAACAGCAGCAACGTCGTGCGATGCAGCAGCGTGCAGATGGCGCGGCACAGCAGCCGCAGCATGAGGGCGAGACGCCCATGGATGACCAGTCGGCCCCCACGCCGACCGCACCACGTCGGAAAATACCGCCGATCTTTATACAATACAAGGATTCGTACAAGGATCTACATGACTGGCTTAAAACTCACTGCCGTCATGGATTTACAGTCAAACAGTCGGGGGATGGCAACCTGAAGCTTATGCTAGCGTCTACCGAAGACTACATCTTGGTCCACGACATGCTTGGCCAGAAGGGCATCCCGATGTTCACTTTTCCGGCAGTTCGGCCGCCGACGATCAAGGCGCTCATCAAGGGCATCCCTATCACATTGGCGCATGCCGATGTCAAAGAGGAACTAGAGGAACTTGGTTTCGTGGCCTCTCTGATCGAGCACCATCGGATGCCGGGAACCAACCAGCAGACTGGTCATCGGGTGGTTATCCTACCAGACACAGCAGAACATCGCGATATTTTCAACCTGGAACGCTTCTACGGCTTGGAAATCAAAGTGGAAAAGCTCCGGAAGTCCCGTGGCCCGACGCAGTGTTATCGATGCCAAGGGTTCGGCCATGTTGCCAGGTGCTGCACCATGCCCTGGATTTGCGTCAAGTGCGGCGCCAATCATGACAGCAGAACGTGCACAAGAAGCAGAGATCAGCCAGCGACCTGTGGACTTTGCGGGGGCGCTCATCCGGCGAACTTCCGTTCGTGCAGTAAACACAAAGAGGCCAGTCGACGAATGCGCGGTCTTCCGCCTACCTTCAAGCAGACGACGCCCGCCAGTCGCCGCCGACCCAGGCAGCCGCCTCCGCCGCAGACTTCTGATGCCCGCGCCTGGCCCACATTGATGGACCGACGTGCTGCGAAGATCCGCGAAGACCTCACTGTGGCGGACGCCCTTCGGCGCTCGATGCAGCCACCAGGATCAACAGCTGCTCAGGCACCGCCTGTGGCACCGCCAGGACAACGCCAGCAGCCGCCTCCGGCAATCCGCCCTCAGCACCAGCCAGGTACAGACGATCTCCTGGCCTTGCTGACTCAGATTGCCACCTCGCTCGCCAGCATCACCTCCACGCTGGCTCAACTGCCAACTACCATTGCCGCCACAGTTGAGGCGACACTCACCAGAGCCCTCCCGGCAGCAACAGCAGCACCTCCCACCGTCAGTCATGGCCAGGATTAGACGGCTTGACGACTTGAGGATTGTGGCATATAATGCCGATGGTCTCACCCATGATGTGCCTGAATTGCAACAATTCTTGACGGACTATAACGTCGATATATGCATGGTCTGTGAAACATTCTTAAAGCCTGGGATTCGTAGCAACATCCCTAACTACTGTTGCTACCGGACGGACCGGCTGACGAGAGGAGGAGGGACGGCCATCTTCATACGCAGATCCATCCGGCATCATGAGATCCAACCGCCGGCAACGGGACTCATCGAGGCTACAGCAGTCGTTGTGGAAACGAACACAGGACCCGTCACCTTTGTTGCGGTCTATCGCAGCCCGAGAAGAGTGCTGGACCTCGAAGATGCTCGAGCGCTGCTCCGCATGCCTGGACGCCTTTTCATCGCTGGGGACCTGAATTCCAAGCATGCTGCTTGGAATTCTCAGGCCACCAACTGGAGTGGACGCCTTCTTCTCCGTGCCACCGAGGAAGCACAATCCTATGTTTGTGGCCCGGAAGAGCCCACTTGCTACCCGTCCAACGGCCGCCCGGACGTGCTTGATGTGGCCATCACCAAGGGTCTTCCGCAGCATCTGACAGCCGAGGTGGTCCATGCACTGAATTCGAACCACCTCCCAGTGCTCTTCACCCTCCAAGTTGCCCCGGACCATTCCACCGGCTGCCTCAACTACCGACGAACGAACTGGACCAGCTTCCAGGATCGGCTTACCCACTCCATTGCCACCGTGCGTGCTGCAGAAGACATCAACGGTGATTCCATCGACCACTTCGTTGCTGACGTCACGGATGCGCTCGTCCACGCTACGCCTCCGCCGAAACCTACTACCGTCCCCGCTCCAGGACTGCCTCCAGACATCTTGGACTCGATCCGGCTGCGCAATCGGCTGTGTCGTGAGTGGCGGATTACCCGGAATCGTGACCTCAAGCGGCAAATCAACCTCCTCCGGCGGGACATCAAGGCCAGACTCATCGCACATAGGAATCAGCGATGGGCTGAGAAACTTCAATCATTCACGCCTGACCCGATGAATTTCCAGTCAATCCGCTTCTTCACACAACGACGCACCCGGATTCCGCCTCTTGCAACGGCTGCTGGTGATGTCTTCCGGCCCGACGATAAGGCGAATGCATTGGCTGACGCCTTCGAAGCCAACTTTCGCCCGCTTGACGAGGGAGTTGACCCCCAACGGGTTGCACGTATTGAACGCGACGTGGAGGCGCTGCTTCAAGATGTGGAGGAAGAAGCCGACCCTATTCCGCCTGTCACACCTCAGGAAGTTCAAGAGGGCTTGCGGACGCTGCCTGCCAACAAAGCCCCTGGTGTCGATGCCATCCCAGGCTTGGTCCTGAAGCAGCTGCCCTGGACGGCGATTGTGTATCTGGCAGCCATCTTTTCGTGGATTCTGCAAACTGCGAATTATCCACGCGCCTGGAAGCATTCCATCGTGGTGGCAGTGCCTAAGCCTGGAAAAGACCGCCGCCACCCATCCAGCTATAGGCCGATCAGCTTGCTACCCCATCTCAGCAAACTGTTTGAGAGGCTCTTGCTTCGCCGGCTACAAGTCCACATCGATGCTGAGGAACTCATGCCGCCGGAACAGTTCGGCTTTCGCAGTGGCCACTCCACCACGATGCAGATCCTTCGGGCTGTTGAATATATCGCCCAGACGTTCAACCAGCGCGACTATTGTGGGGCAGTCCTCTTCGACGTCAAGAAGGCGTTCGATAGCGTGTGGCACCAGGGACTCTTATGGAAACTACACCGACTGCACTTCCCGAAGGCCTACGTTCGTCTGATTGCGTCCTACTTGGAACACCGCACCTTTGCTGTACGAGTAGAAGATCGCCTCTCCAACGCCCGCCCTATCCGAGCTGGCGTCCCTCAAGGCTCCGTACTCGGACCAGTCCTCTACTGCTTGTTTACGTCGGACCTGCCAACACCTCCACGGGTCGAAAAAGCTGTGTACGCGGACGACACGATGCTGTTCTCTAGAAGTCGGTGGCGCGAGGTGCTGATCCCTCGCCTTCAAGCAGCTTGTCACGCCTTGCAAGATTGGGCTGCGAAATGGCGCATTGCATTTAATCCAGCGAAGACGCAGGCCATTGTCTTCACGAGGAAGAGAACCGCACCGGAACGACGACTCCGCCTCTACGACGTCGAAATTCCGTGGAGTGACACCGTCCGCTACCTGGGGGTCCTCCTGGACAAGAGGTTGACCTGGAAGCCTCACATTGATGACGTGAGGCTCAAGGTTATTCAACGGATGGGCGCTCTCTACCCATTCCTCAATGAACACTCTGAGCTGTCGCCGGCGAATGGCCTTCTCATCTTTCGCCTCTACCTCCGCCCGCTATTTGATTATGCGTGCGAGGTCTGGGGCTGCGCAGCGAGGACACATCTTCAACGCCTCCAGAGTCTGCAAAACAAGATCCTGCGGCGGGTCTTCCATGTGCACTCACAGTTCCCCCATGAATACCTCCACGAGGCAGCCGACGAGGACACCGTGCTGGAAAGGCACAAGAAGAGTGCCAGACGGTTCTATACCCGGACGAGGGTTTCTACGAACCCCCTCATCAGAGCGCTGGGAGCTCCTGCTAATCCCAGAGACCGCTATCGACGACCAGTGGCCATGCTCGACAGATGAAGACTTGAAGACTTGAAGCAGAAAAGCACTGCCATCCCCCTTCATACCCTGACGCCCAAAGGAAGCCAAACACCTGATGAAAACATGACGTCCCGCACACACTGATGTTACACATTAAATAAAGATGACAACATACCCACATGACACCTCAGCAGAAGCAGAAAATGCCGCAAGGTAAACTCTGCACCAAGCAGCTAATTTAAGTTAGCCTTAAGTAAGCGGATGGAGCGCTTGCTACCGCCCAACGTCCGACAGCCTGTGCGGAGCAGCCCCACACCTGCGCCACAACCACCCGCGCCTTTCAAACCACCGAGGATGGGGCTACACACAGCCACACCACAGTCGCCAACCAGTCGCCACGGCAGCGCCGCAAACCACGGCCAAACTGCAGCCACCGCGCGCTACAGCCTGGGTCGGCCCGCCGAGAATCGCCGCCCACGCCCAAATGCCGCCCCCACAGCCCCAGCCGGCGACCGGCCACAATGGCCAAACCTTCGGCAAAAGCCCCGCACCGTCGCCGCGGCAGCCCGGCCAGCGCGGCCGGCGCCACAGCCACACAAGCGGAGGCGTGCGGCGATGACGGCCGTGCAAACGCACCTCCGCCGCCCCATCGCCCTCCCACCGTTTCCCGATCGGCCCGCAGCCGTCGGGCCACGTCCTCCTCCTCTCGCCCGCCAACATTCACAGCCCTTTCGTTCGTTTCCCAACAATTTCAATTGTGCCCGCCGCAAAAACGGGCGCCGCCTGCAAAGCAACATGCTCCGCCGGAGCGCCCCTCGCCGCTTACGAGCCAACCCCTCGCCCGAGGCAAACCCGAAATCCGCAACTACAGACCAACCCAATCTGCCGTCAGCACACACGACAGCCAACATCACGCGTTACGAGTTAGACATTAGGTTCACACGTCTCGGTTAGGTTCGGTGGACGTGGGTTAGGTTAAGGGCACTTGGGTTAGGTTAAGCATTCAAAACACACGTCAGGCGTCAGAGGTTAGGTTAGGTTACGTTACATTAAGGTTAGGTTAGGGGCACCTCGGTTAGGTTAAGGGTCGGTGTTAGGTTAAGCGTCAAACTTAGGTTAAGCATTCAAACACACGTCGGGCGTCAGAGGTTAGGTTAGGTTAGGTTAGGTTAAGGCCACTTGGGTTAGGTTAAGCCTCAAACTTAGGTTAAGCATTCAAACACACGTCGGGCGTCAGGTGGCCGCAGCAGCCGCACCTACCTACCCACCCACCTCACGGCCGGACAGCTTGGCTTACTTGGCGCTGAGGCTGACCTCACCGCACCTCACGCTACGCAACGCTACAGGTTCGGTTCGCTCAGCTTAGGCTTAGAGCTTAAGCGCCCAGGTCGGATTACGACGTTGGTTCACCTTCGGGCGCCACACTTTGGGTGTAAAGGTCGCGTCGGGTCGTCGGCACGCCGCAAAAACAAAAGCGAAGCCACAGGACAACGCCGACAAACGGGCAGCACGACCACGACCAGATACCGAGACACACGGACCACCCACCGGCCAAAGGGCACCAAACAACAAACCAGAGCACCACGTGTCGACCAGAGCAACCCGCCGCTCACGCGACGTGGCTGGCACCGAAGGGCCGCCGCAACTGCGCTTTCCGCGCCGGGCCGGATGCACGTGCGGCAACACCACCACCGCACACAGCCGCTGTTCAACATCAACCAACAACACGCCGCGGTCGCAGCCTCAACGCCAGCACACGTTTGCACCACCATTCACACGCACCGCACAAACAGCTGTCGCCGACAACACAAACACACCGCAACGACGCCGCCGCCCCTACTTGTGCCGGCCACCCACCCCACCGACGGCGCACCTGTCGCCGGCCGGCAGTCGACACGGGAAACGCACACCGCCACTTCGCTCGCGCGCACGCCACCAACCAGTCGTCGTCTCCAAAACAACAAACAAACAAACATAGGGCAGGCAACAAATCGCCTCGCACGAACCGTCCACAAAACTATCAAAGCACAGCCTCTGGCTAACGGCCACGACGCAGCGGCACGCTGCTCCTTTCCCCGCCCCCACTCGATTCACGAAGGCACGCGACACCGCCAACGACGGCCTCGCTTCCCGCAACCGACACCTTTCCGCCACTACGCACAGCCGCACCCGACGCCCGTGCCAACGACACAACTACTGCACTATCCACCGCCGCCTCCCCCTTCCCGTCGTACACACACACAGCCAGCCAGCCAGCCAGCCAGCCAAAACCACACCAACGACCCAAACATGCACGTGCAACGGCACACCCCAACCAGTCAACGTCGACAACCACACGCACGGCTCGAAACCGGCGCCCTTCCACGTTGCCATCAAGCTACACACAAGACACAAGGAACCAACAACAGCAAGCCTGCCCGCCCGCCCCACTCTCACGCCGCAAAAAGCACACCGAAACCGCCAAACGCACATTCCCATCGCACCGACACCGACCGGCTCGCTACCACCACACCTCTCGGCAGCCGTTTCGCAAACATGACACGGCGCGACATGACATCACGACCAACTCTCCTCTCCAGACGCCTTCGGCCGGAGCACAACGCCGCCAATTCGCCACACACACACACACACACACACACACACAGTCGACAGGCGCCCGCCCGCCCGCCCTGCACGACGCCGCGCAGCAAAGGCGCCCGCAAACACATACCTCTCCTCTCTCTCGGCCGCCCGACGCGCCAACCGCCACACCGCCAGCCACTCGCAATTGTGCACTGCCGCCAGCCACACGTCCAACACGCCGCGCCGCCTCCGGCCACCCGCCAGGGGGCGCTCACGTCCGCGACAACAGCGCGGCCCGCCGGGCCAAACCGAACCGAGCCGAGCCGCCCGCCGCTGCTCTGCACATCTTCCTGCGCGCATCAACAAAACGAGGCAAGCGAGCACACCCCGTCACAACGCCACATCACGCAAATGCCGTGCCGACCTCTTGTGTCTACCGCCTAAATTGCACTCACTCACCAGCCGCCCCTTCTTCTTCTTCCTACCTATCTATCTGTGCGTCTGTGTCGGTCCGCGCGTGACGCCTCTCAACATCCGCCGTCGCCGTCCCCGTCCCCGTTTCCGCCCCAATGCCATCGTCGCGCCGCCTCCTCCTCCTCCTCCGCCCCTGTCCGGCCCGCACCACACCATACACCGCTGCTTGTCCCGGCCGTTGCCACCAAAGGCGCCTACCGCAAACGCGCCACGCCGCAGCCCCCGTGCGTGCATCTCCGTGCCGACGCTGCCTCTCTGCCCTCCCGCACGCACTCGACCGACCGACATGCACTGCGTCGACGGCCTCGACAACACAGTCTCTGGCTCCGCACTGCGTCTTCCGGTACGCGCGCTGAAACACGTATGTACTCATTACCAGCGATGGCGAGGCACGACACAATCTCTGACCAGAGCGTTTCTTATCGTCGCTAGTCTGCGCCACACGACACTAGTAGCACGTAGCGGGTCGGCAGGAACAGTTGTCATCTATATGTGGCGGGTCGGGAGAGGTAGTAGTCAGTCGACAGTATTAGCGAGTGGACGGTTGTACTGAGCGGGCGGCGGCGTGCTCTTCTCGCGACTCTGGTCTCCGTTCGGGACGATGCATACTGTTATTACAGGTAAGGTAATGAAGCTGCATTGCGCAAATCTAATACTGTATGTCAATTGTAACTATTTTCTTCACAACAAAATGCCCCAATAATACTTTGTTTCCAAACAAACTTTTTTAAAGTACAACCATTCATTTCCATTTAAATAATATTTCCTACGCATTTCCTCCAACAATCAAAATTAAATGTGAGCCGGCATTCATTGCACGACGCTGTGTACAGGTATCTACAGTTAAGAGCACATATAGATGCAGTTTGTTTTTTCTCTTTTGTCTTTTTTGTTTTTTTTTTTTTTTTTTTTGACGTAACGATCTTTTGCTCTTTTTATTCTAATTTGTACGTACGCTGTTTGTTTAGATTTTTATATTGGTAATGCCACGTAGCGCTCCGCGTGAAAATCACTGCCTGTGCTGTGTGCAGTCTGTGGCTAGTTTGCATTGTTGTTGTCATGAACTGCTATAGCTGGATGTGAACAGCGCGTAGCGTTGCGCAGTTAGGGGTGAGCCGCCAGCACTGGTGCATGTGAGGACAGAGATGGCGGACGTTTCAAATTACATATATTATGACTGGTGATGATATTAAGGGTAAATACATTGTTTGTTGTTCTCTATTAAACATCTTTACTTTGCTAACTATCCCTATCGGTAGTTAGTGCCCTCCGTAGTTTGGAATCTCTTATTTAGCTGGCAGCAGTGGTGCTCGCTGTATTGCAGTAGTTCGAGTAATGAAGATTTTTGTGAGGTAAGTGATTTCCGACAGGTGTACTTTAATGTTACTCAGGGCCATTCTTTTGCAGGGATCTTTGATAGTCAGATTGCGTTGCGCTCAAAATATTGTGTGTCAGTTTAAGCACAGTTTTGTATACATTGTTGTTCAAAGGGGGGCGTTTCAGAATACACAGGGCCGAAGGTCAGCCAGCGCTGCCCTTACAACGTTTATCGGGTTTTCAATTATGTCTGTTGAGATGTTCATGGTTCATTATTTCCATTCATCATATTATCGCGCGTTTCTCATCAATCTTCGTTCGTTCATTTTCTAGGGACGTTAACAACATTCTGGCACATTTTTATCATCATTCACTCACTCACTCACTCACTCACTCACTCACTCACTTACTTACGACTATTTGTGCGGGGAGGTTACACTTGGGTCCATTTCCATTTACATTCAATGTTGATAGACGCCTTTTTTTTTTTTTGTTGTTGTTTTGTTGCTGGCAGGTTACAAAGGGCCTCATTTTATGTTTGCAGCAGCGTTTTTCTCCTTCTTCTAGCGTTTTCCCCGCCCCCGCCCCTCCCGCATCCCTCGGTCTCACCACGTTCACTGACAGCCGCGTCTGCGGCTACACCACAACGGCCCCCTCCCGGCAACCCATTCGTTTTCTCTTCTTTTGCACAAAAACAACGCCGCACGCGCCAGCCGAGCGCAGCGCAAGCCACCCACACCGCGCCCCTCCCCGTCTTTATAGCCTCCGCGTCTTGTTTTCTTCGTTTGCCCCCTCCCATCTCCCGAATGCCATGCCATGCCATGCCAGCAGCGTTACGCGTGCCCCTCCCCTGTCCACACACTACCGCGAAACGAACAGCCTTCCGGGCCACATGCAGGGCACGCCCACCGCCATTCCCGGACGCAATTCTCAAAACAACACACACACACACACACACACACACAATGGCTTTGCACACGAACATAGACGGCACGGGCACTGTCGTACATTCTTCCTCAGAACCATCTCAACGAACGTTACGTTACATACACATCCGGGAAAGCAAAGCAACGCAACGCACAATTCAGCCGTCAAAGGTAACGTTCACCACGGCAGACACTTGCCGCCGCGCCGTTACGCGCATTTCAGTGCGGCTACAATACACCTCCGACACGGGAACGTTCCGTTGCTCTACACTGCGTTTCTCCGTTTTGTTTGGTTTTTTTTCCGTTTTCTCTCTCTCTCTCTCTCTCTATATATATATTTGTTTTTTCCCCTCTGTCCTTTCCTCCACCATTCTCTCCTCACGTTCTGCCCAGACATTCGACCGATCAGAGGTTCGTTCACCTTTCGGTAACCGTTCTCAGCGCGACGGTGTACCAACGGTATGACGGTATGACGGGTGTTCAAGACGTCCGGTGTACCGCGCCGATCGACAGTTTCCCAGAGGCGACGGATCGGACCACATCACCGACATACACACAAACACGTGTACGCACATTCGCCAAAGCGACCGTCGTCTTCTAGCGTCGCGCTTACTCTACTGTACTGCACTGGACACGCGAGCATGCATCTTCAATGACGACGTCGGTGTGCGTGCGTCGTACGCACACAAGCAGACACAGTCGGTCAGACACGACTATCGAAATCAGAGTCGGGGGAAAGGTACATATCATCGTGCGTGTCGCCCGTACAATGCAATACACAGTGGTGTGTCTCAATGCGCGTTCACATTTAAACGTCACTCACACGCCTCCACGCTGCATTTACAGACACATTTCACCCTCGCCATATATGGCGTGCAAACCGACCCGCAAACGGCCGTCGTTACACACTGACATTCCCAACAATCGCGTGTCGTTTCCACCCGTCACGTAACTAACCGGCACCTCCATCCAAAGGGCACATCACCGATCGCACTTCCCCCCCCCCCCTCGCAGACAACGACTTGTGCGCACGTGCCTCCATTCCACGTCACACCGTGGCCGCACCCCGCAACACGCGACACGCGACGCGCCCCATAAACAATCAAATTATTCATCGCATCGGCCACCCCACCCCGTCGCGTCGCAACCAAAGCGGTAGCTATTGCCACCGTCCACCCACTCACACACAAAACAAAACAAAAACAACAACAACAACAATTCCGCCCTTCCCGCAAAGGCCATTTGGTGGCCCTGAAAAGGGCCGTTTTGCCGCTCTCGCAACGGAGGATCTCCTTCCATTCCAGAGCCACCTCCTTACTTGGAGCTCGTGTACTTGGTCACCGCCTTCGTGCCCTCGCTCACGGCGTGCTTGGCCAGCTCGCCAGGCAGCAACAGCCGCACAGCGGTCTGGATCTCGCGGGACGTGATGGTCGAGCGCTTGTTGTAGTGCGCCAGGCGAGACGCCTCGGCCGCGATGCGCTCGAAAATGTCGTTCACGAAGCTGTTCATGATGCTCATCGCCTTCGACGAGATGCCCGTGTCAGGGTGCACCTGCTTCAGCACCTTGTAGATGTAGATGGCATAGCTCTCCTTCCTCTTGCGCTTCTTCTTCTTGTCGCCCTTCGAAATGTTCTTCTGCGCCTTGCCAGCCTTCTTGGCGGCCTTCCCGCTAGTCTTGGGCGGCATCGCAAACAAACAAGAACGTACGGCAGCAACACCAGCAGCAAGCGCTCCGCTCTAGTCAGCGTCTCCCCACACAGTGGCACCCAGCGCGCCCCGCCGCCGCACCTTTACCAGCTCGCCCCGTTGCGGCCGCCGACCAATGGGCCGCGAGCGCAACCGGCCGCCGCACCCGAGAGCATAAAGGACCCCCACCCCTGGCGGCGCCGCCACTCCGCTGCTCGACTCGCTGCGGCTCGCACCGTCCTTCGTCTCGTCTCGTTTTTTTACACCACAGCGCATCGCCATGTCCGGACGCGGAAAGGGAGGCAAAGTCAAGGGCAAGTCAAAGTCCCGCTCAAGCAGGGCCGGGCTCCAGTTCCCGGTCGGCAGAATCCACCGCCTCCTGCGCAAGGGAAACTACGCCGAGCGCGTCGGCGCCGGGGCGCCCGTCTACCTCGCCGCCGTCATGGAGTACCTCGCGGCTGAGGTGCTCGAGCTGGCCGGAAACGCGGCCCGCGACAACAAGAAGACGCGCATCATCCCGCGCCACCTGCAGCTTGCCATCCGCAACGACGAGGAGCTCAACAAGCTCCTGTCGGGCGTCACCATCGCACAGGGTGGTGTCCTGCCCAACATCCAGGCCGTCCTGCTGCCAAAGAAGACCGAGAAGAAGGCCTAAACAGAGAGGCCAGGCAATCGGCACGCGGACCCGCCGCCCAGCAGCGCTGCGTGCTCCCCTGCACGCAACGCGCTTTGCCGGCCCGGCTCGGCTCACAACAATCGGCCCTTTTCAGGGCCACCACACAAACCTACGTCCAAAGCAAAATTTCAGTCGTCCTCGCCGCGCTTTGCTTTACTTTACTTTACTTTAACTTAACTTCACTTCCACAGCCGCCGCCGGCAAGAAGACCATACCAACTGCTACGATTGCAGGGGCAGATATTCTGCGAGGTACCTCGGTGTCACGCCTGACATCGAAGTGTCACATAGGGCAACTTGGCACAAACGCTCACGCCAGGATGCAGATCCTGTACCCCTGTTCCCTCGACCCCGCAACAGGGGTAGCGATACTGGAAATATGCGCGCCCTCTATAGGGGCTATGCAGCCAGGTCGACGATGCATCGCCTACAGAAGGGTCCAAAGCAGAGCGCTCTACGACGGGCCTTACACGTCCCCGCGGCAGACCTGCCTACAACCACCCACAACACGATTCCGCGCCCTGGCAGAAGCGTTCTACGCCACCGCGCGGAATTCAGAAAATGACTATTACGTCTTGACCCTTGGGCAATATGAACACCACAGGGACAGATGTGCAAGACCCGAGTCGCTACTCCAGCAGTAGCACAAACAGAACACATAATCACTCTCAACAAACAGCAACGTCCGAAAAAGCACACTACCAAAGATAAGAACAACACACAGAAAAGAGGAGCAAATGTCCACAGGCGACAATAACCTCCACCAACTCCCCCTCTAACGGTAGAGGACTAAAGGAAAGAGAGAAGAACAACAAGAAGAGCCGCCGCCATCTTGTCGTCCACAGCCCGTGTGGCCACACACACGTTTCTCTTTTGTTTTTCGTTTGCCTCAAGCACCTCCACGCACGCACAGTCGCCTTCCAAACGACAACGACAGCAATAATCACCAACTGTTAAACGAGCGTGTCGACACACCGCCCTCCACTCCCGCGCGCCCCATACAAACGAAACAGCTGATCCGGCCGCCTATGGGCACGCCTTGCCTCGGCAACTCCAACGCCGCCGCAAACACACAGCCAAAACCACGCAAATATTCACCGCCTCTCGCACAACAACAACAACAACAACAACAACAACACACAGCCCGGCGTCTCCATCGATCGATAAACAAAACAAACACACAACGCCCTCTCTCGCGCGCGCGCGCACGCACACACACACACACACACACACACACACACACACACACACACACAGCCACAAGACCCGCTTCCTTTCCTTTCTCCCAGTCACGTCACGTCAGTCAAACGCAAACGAAATGAAGAATGAAAGAAACAAGGCAGGCAGGCAACACACGCAGCAACAACACAGACTCTTTCGCACTTTTCAATTTCCGAACAGTGTGGTGGCCCTGAAAAGGGCCGTTTTCGTCTCTCCCACGGCCGCGGGAAGGCCAACGCGGCACAGCACACCGGCTGCGACGCGCCTAACCGCCGAAACCGTACAGGGTGCGCCCCTGCCTCTTCAGGGCGTACACCACGTCCATGGCCGTCACAGTCTTGCGCTTGGCGTGCTCAGTGTACGTCACCGCGTCGCGGATCACGTTCTCCAGGAACACCTTCAGCACTCCGCGGGTCTCCTCGTAGATCAGACCAGAGATGCGCTTCACGCCGCCCCTGCGAGCCAGGCGGCGGATCGCGGGCTTCGTGATGCCCTGGATGTTGTCGCGCAACACCTTGCGGTGCCGCTTGGCGCCACCCTTGCCGAGCCCCTTTCCTCCCTTGCCGCGGCCAGTCATCTCTTCTAAATCCTCAAAAAGCTCAAGGCAAGCAAAGCGTCTGCTGCAGCGGCTGGCTCCTCACCCGGCGCTAGCGAGTCGGCTACGGTCTGCGCCCGGCGCACGCGCCAGCCCCCCTATATAGACTCTGGCCCGCCCTCCCCCCACCACGCGCAACCGAGGGCATATAAGCGCACCACGGTGGCTGGCGCGCGCCCGTGTCGTCAAGGCAGCACCCGACGCAGCACCTCGCTCGCCTCCACGCCGCTCCGCTAACCGCTACCGCTATGGCCCGCACAAAGCAAACGGCCCGCAAGTCCACCGGCGGAAAGGCGCCGCGCAAACAGCTCGCCACCAAGGCGGCGAGGAAGAGCGCGCCCGCCACCGGCGGCGTCAAGAAGCCCCACCGCTACAGGCCGGGCACCGTCGCCCTGCGAGAAATCAGGCGCTACCAGAAGAGCACAGAGCTGCTCATCCGCAAGCTGCCATTCCAGCGCCTAGTGCGCGAGATCGCCCAGGACTTCAAGACCGACCTGCGCTTCCAGAGCTCCGCGGTCATGGCCCTGCAGGAGGCCAGCGAGGCCTACCTCGTCGGCCTCTTCGAAGACACCAACCTGTGCGCAATCCACGCCAAGCGCGTCACCATCATGCCCAAGGACATCCAGCTCGCGCGCCGCATCCGCGGCGAGCGCGCCTAAACACCGCGCCAGCCGCTGGGCACCGCCCACGCACGCAACAAACAAAACGGCCCTTTTAAGGGCCACTAACATCACTCCGTCGCGAGCAAACTTTGTCGGTCGCCTCTCGCCCCACAACCACAGAACCAAAGACAAAACACCACTTCCACTTCCCGTCCGTCCGCCACAGCCGCTCTCCCCTGCCAGCTTGCTGGCGCGCGCAACAATCAACATCATGCCTCCCCGGCGCGGCGCTCAAAGCGCACAATACCCATCGGCCGACGCCGTCAACCACACGGCCGGCCGCCGCTTCGTTTCGAAAAGAAAACGAAACAAAAAGCCAGGCACGTCCAACGCCACCGACCCTTTCCACATCTCAACGTCCCCCGCCCCCGTTGCAAGAACACACACAACACAAGACAAGACACATCCGAGAAGACGGCAGGCAGGCCAACCAAAGTATTCAAACAACATGACACAAAACCAACCGTCGGCCGGCCGCGACCAAAAAAAAAAAACGGCGACAATCAACCGCAACGACAAAACCGCTACCGCCGCCCGCACCCGCCACCGACCCCCCCCCCGCAATCCAACCACCACGGCACGCAAACAGTATCCACACACGGGCATACAGAAACGCCAGACGACACAACCACACCGCAACACAAACACGACAATCAAAACCTTCCCGACGTGCTTTGATGGCCCTGAGAAGGGCCGTTTTGGGCCGCGCGTCTGTTGCGCGCCACTAGACGACGGGGACGGGGGGTGCGGACGACGGAGTCAACCGCCAACCCTTCCTTTCCCATTCCTCTCTACTTCTTCTTCTTGGGCGAAGCCTTCGCCTTAGACGGCGTCGTCGCCTTCTTCGGGCGCGGCGCCTTCGGCTTCTTCGTCGGAACCTTGGCGGCCTTCTTCGCCTTCGACGGCGACTTGGCCTTGGCCGGCTTGGCAGCAGCCGCCTTCTTCGCACCGGCGGGAGCGGCCGACGCCGCAGACGCCTTCTTGGCGGCGCCCGCCTTCCGACCAGTCGCCGCCTTCACGCCACCAGCCTTCTTTGCGCCGGCCGCACGGGCGCCCTTCTTCTCCTTGCTGGCCGGAGCGGCGCGCTTCTTCTTGGCACCGCCAGCACGAGCCTTGCCGCCCTCAGCCGCCCCGCCGCCGGCGCCGGCAAGCTTGAAAGAGCCGGACGCGCCCTTCCCCTTCGTCTGCACCAGCTCGCCCGCCACCACGGCCGACTTGAGGTACTTCTTGATAAACGGCGCCAGCTTCTCCGCGTCCAGCTTGTAGTGCGCGGCAATGTACTTCTTGATCGCCTGCAGCGACGATCCGCCGCGCTCCTTCAGACTCTTGATGGCGGCCGTCACCATCTCAGAGGTGCGCGGGTGCGCAGGCTTGGCGCGCGGCTTCTTCGCAGACGACGCAGACTTTGCCTTCTTCGTAGTGCCGGTGGCGGCGGGTGCCGCAGCAGTCTCGTTCGTAGCCGCCTGATCTGCCATTTCGACGACGCGCGTTAACACACAGCGAGCAGCGAGAGCGAGAGGAGACACGCAGCGAGCGGAGCGCACAGCAGAGGAATAGCCGCCTCGACGCACAGGCCCAGCCAGTGTCGCGGGCGGGCGCGGACGGCCGAGAGAGCGGCCGCCACTCTGCGCGCCGCCGCGCCGCGCCTCCCGCGCTTGCTACCGCCCAACGTCCGACAGCCTGTGCGGAGCAGCCCCACACCTGCGCCACAACCACCCGCGCCTTTCAAACCACCGAGGATGGGGCTACACACAGCCACACCACAGTCGCCAACCAGTCGCCACGGCAGCGCCGCAAACCACGGCCAAACTGCAGCCACCGCGCGCTACAGCCTGGGTCGGCCCGCCGAGAATCGCCGCCCACGCCCAAATGCCGCCCCCACAGCCCCAGCCGGCGACCGGCCACAATGGCCAAACCTTCGGCAAAAGCCCCGCACCGTCGCCGCGGCAGCCCGGCCAGCGCGGCCGGCGCCACAGCCACACAAGCGGAGGCGTGCGGCGATGACGGCCGTGCAAACGCACCTCCGCCGCCCCATCGCCCTCCCACCGTTTCCCGATCGGCCCGCAGCCGTCGGGCCACGTCCTCCTCCTCTCGCCCGCCAACATTCACAGCCCTTTCGTTCGTTTCCCAACAATTTCAATTGTGCCCGCCGCAAAAACGGGCGCCGCCTGCAAAGCAACATGCTCCGCCGGAGCGCCCCTCGCCGCTTACGAGCCAACCCCTCGCCCGAGGCAAACCCGAAATCCGCAACTACAGACCAACCCAATCTGCCGTCAGCACACACGACAGCCAACATCACGCGTTACGAGTTAGACATTAGGTTCACACGTCTCGGTTAGGTTCGGTGGACGTGGGTTAGGTTAAGGGCACTTGGGTTAGGTTAAGCATTCAAAACACACGTCAGGCGTCAGAGGTTAGGTTAGGTTACGTTACATTAAGGTTAGGTTAGGGGCACCTCGGTTAGGTTAAGGGTCGGTGTTAGGTTAAGCGTCAAACTTAGGTTAAGCATTCAAACACACGTCGGGCGTCAGAGGTTAGGTTAGGTTAGGTTAGGTTAAGGCCACTTGGGTTAGGTTAAGCCTCAAACTTAGGTTAAGCATTCAAACACACGTCGGGCGTCAGGTGGCCGCAGCAGCCGCACCTACCTACCCACCCACCTCACGGCCGGACAGCTTGGCTTACTTGGCGCTGAGGCTGACCTCACCGCACCTCACGCTACGCAACGCTACAGGTTCGGTTCGCTCAGCTTAGGCTTAGAGCTTAAGCGCCCAGGTCGGATTACGACGTTGGTTCACCTTCGGGCGCCACACTTTGGGTGTAAAGGTCGCGTCGGGTCGTCGGCACGCCGCAAAAACAAAAGCGAAGCCACAGGACAACGCCGACAAACGGGCAGCACGACCACGACCAGATACCGAGACACACGGACCACCCACCGGCCAAAGGGCACCAAACAACAAACCAGAGCACCACGTGTCGACCAGAGCAACCCGCCGCTCACGCGACGTGGCTGGCACCGAAGGGCCGCCGCAACTGCGCTTTCCGCGCCGGGCCGGATGCACGTGCGGCAACACCACCACCGCACACAGCCGCTGTTCAACATCAACCAACAACACGCCGCGGTCGCAGCCTCAACGCCAGCACACGTTTGCACCACCATTCACACGCACCGCACAAACAGCTGTCGCCGACAACACAAACACACCGCAACGACGCCGCCGCCCCTACTTGTGCCGGCCACCCACCCCACCGACGGCGCACCTGTCGCCGGCCGGCAGTCGACACGGGAAACGCACACCGCCACTTCGCTCGCGCGCACGCCACCAACCAGTCGTCGTCTCCAAAACAACAAACAAACAAACATAGGGCAGGCAACAAATCGCCTCGCACGAACCGTCCACAAAACTATCAAAGCACAGCCTCTGGCTAACGGCCACGACGCAGCGGCACGCTGCTCCTTTCCCCGCCCCCACTCGATTCACGAAGGCACGCGACACCGCCAACGACGGCCTCGCTTCCCGCAACCGACACCTTTCCGCCACTACGCACAGCCGCACCCGACGCCCGTGCCAACGACACAACTACTGCACTATCCACCGCCGCCTCCCCCTTCCCGTCGTACACACACACAGCCAGCCAGCCAGCCAGCCAGCCAAAACCACACCAACGACCCAAACATGCACGTGCAACGGCACACCCCAACCAGTCAACGTCGACAACCACACGCACGGCTCGAAACCGGCGCCCTTCCACGTTGCCATCAAGCTACACACAAGACACAAGGAACCAACAACAGCAAGCCTGCCCGCCCGCCCCACTCTCACGCCGCAAAAAGCACACCGAAACCGCCAAACGCACATTCCCATCGCACCGACACCGACCGGCTCGCTACCACCACACCTCTCGGCAGCCGTTTCGCAAACATGACACGGCGCGACATGACATCACGACCAACTCTCCTCTCCAGACGCCTTCGGCCGGAGCACAACGCCGCCAATTCGCCACACACACACACACACACACACACACAGTCGACAGGCGCCCGCCCGCCCGCCCTGCACGACGCCGCGCAGCAAAGGCGCCCGCAAACACATACCTCTCCTCTCTCTCGGCCGCCCGACGCGCCAACCGCCACACCGCCAGCCACTCGCAATTGTGCACTGCCGCCAGCCACACGTCCAACACGCCGCGCCGCCTCCGGCCACCCGCCAGGGGGCGCTCACGTCCGCGACAACAGCGCGGCCCGCCGGGCCAAACCGAACCGAGCCGAGCCGCCCGCCGCTGCTCTGCACATCTTCCTGCGCGCATCAACAAAACGAGGCAAGCGAGCACACCCCGTCACAACGCCACATCACGCAAATGCCGTGCCGACCTCTTGTGTCTACCGCCTAAATTGCACTCACTCACCAGCCGCCCCTTCTTCTTCTTCCTACCTATCTATCTGTGCGTCTGTGTCGGTCCGCGCGTGACGCCTCTCAACATCCGCCGTCGCCGTCCCCGTCCCCGTTTCCGCCCCAATGCCATCGTCGCGCCGCCTCCTCCTCCTCCTCCGCCCCTGTCCGGCCCGCACCACACCATACACCGCTGCTTGTCCCGGCCGTTGCCACCAAAGGCGCCTACCGCAAACGCGCCACGCCGCAGCCCCCGTGCGTGCATCTCCGTGCCGACGCTGCCTCTCTGCCCTCCCGCACGCACTCGACCGACCGACATGCACTGCGTCGACGGCCTCGACAACACAGTCTCTGGCTCCGCACTGCGTCTTCCGGTACGCGCGCTGAAACACGTATGTACTCATTACCAGCGATGGCGAGGCACGACACAATCTCTGACCAGAGCGTTTCTTATCGTCGCTAGTCTGCGCCACACGACACTAGTAGCACGTAGCGGGTCGGCAGGAACAGTTGTCATCTATATGTGGCGGGTCGGGAGAGGTAGTAGTCAGTCGACAGTATTAGCGAGTGGACGGTTGTACTGAGCGGGCGGCGGCGTGCTCTTCTCGCGACTCTGGTCTCCGTTCGGGACGATGCATACTGTTATTACAGGTAAGGTAATGAAGCTGCATTGCGCAAATCTAATACTGTATGTCAATTGTAACTATTTTCTTCACAACAAAATGCCCCAATAATACTTTGTTTCCAAACAAACTTTTTTAAAGTACAACCATTCATTTCCATTTAAATAATATTTCCTACGCATTTCCTCCAACAATCAAAATTAAATGTGAGCCGGCATTCATTGCACGACGCTGTGTACAGGTATCTACAGTTAAGAGCACATATAGATGCAGTTTGTTTTTTCTCTTTTGTCTTTTTTGTTTTTTTTTTTTTTTTTTTTGACGTAACGATCTTTTGCTCTTTTTATTCTAATTTGTACGTACGCTGTTTGTTTAGATTTTTATATTGGTAATGCCACGTAGCGCTCCGCGTGAAAATCACTGCCTGTGCTGTGTGCAGTCTGTGGCTAGTTTGCATTGTTGTTGTCATGAACTGCTATAGCTGGATGTGAACAGCGCGTAGCGTTGCGCAGTTAGGGGTGAGCCGCCAGCACTGGTGCATGTGAGGACAGAGATGGCGGACGTTTCAAATTACATATATTATGACTGGTGATGATATTAAGGGTAAATACATTGTTTGTTGTTCTCTATTAAACATCTTTACTTTGCTAACTATCCCTATCGGTAGTTAGTGCCCTCCGTAGTTTGGAATCTCTTATTTAGCTGGCAGCAGTGGTGCTCGCTGTATTGCAGTAGTTCGAGTAATGAAGATTTTTGTGAGGTAAGTGATTTCCGACAGGTGTACTTTAATGTTACTCAGGGCCATTCTTTTGCAGGGATCTTTGATAGTCAGATTGCGTTGCGCTCAAAATATTGTGTGTCAGTTTAAGCACAGTTTTGTATACATTGTTGTTCAAAGGGGGGCGTTTCAGAATACACAGGGCCGAAGGTCAGCCAGCGCTGCCCTTACAACGTTTATCGGGTTTTCAATTATGTCTGTTGAGATGTTCATGGTTCATTATTTCCATTCATCATATTATCGCGCGTTTCTCATCAATCTTCGTTCGTTCATTTTCTAGGGACGTTAACAACATTCTGGCACATTTTTATCATCATTCACTCACTCACTCACTCACTCACTCACTCACTTACTTACGACTATTTGTGCGGGGAGGTTACACTTGGGTCCATTTCCATTTACATTCAATGTTGATAGACGCCTTTTTTTTTTTTTGTTGTTGTTTTGTTGCTGGCAGGTTACAAAGGGCCTCATTTTATGTTGGTTGCAGCAGCGTTTTTCTCCTTCTTCTAGCGTTTTCCCCGCCCCCGCCCCTCCCGCATCCCTCGGTCTCACCACGTTCACTGACAGCCGCGTCTGCGGCTACACCACAACGGCCCCCTCCCGGCAACCCATTCGTTTTCTCTTCTTTTGCACAAAAACAACGCCGCACGCGCCAGCCGAGCGCAGCGCAAGCCACCCACACCGCGCCCCTCCCCGTCTTTATAGCCTCCGCGTCTTGTTTTCTTCGTTTGCCCCCTCCCATCTCCCGAATGCCATGCCATGCCATGCCAGCAGCGTTACGCGTGCCCCTCCCCTGTCCACACACTACCGCGAAACGAACAGCCTTCCGGGCCACATGCAGGGCACGCCCACCGCCATTCCCGGACGCAATTCTCAAAACAACACACACACACACACACACACACACAATGGCTTTGCACACGAACATAGACGGCACGGGCACTGTCGTACATTCTTCCTCAGAACCATCTCAACGAACGTTACGTTACATACACATCCGGGAAAGCAAAGCAACGCAACGCACAATTCAGCCGTCAAAGGTAACGTTCACCACGGCAGACACTTGCCGCCGCGCCGTTACGCGCATTTCAGTGCGGCTACAATACACCTCCGACACGGGAACGTTCCGTTGCTCTACACTGCGTTTCTCCGTTTTGTTTGGTTTTTTTTCCGTTTTCTCTCTCTCTCTCTCTCTCTCTCTATATATATATTTGTTTTTTCCCCTCTGTCCTTTCCTCCACCATTCTCTCCTCACGTTCTGCCCAGACATTCGACCGATCAGAGGTTCGTTCACCTTTCGGTAACCGTTCTCAGCGCGACGGTGTACCAACGGTATGACGGTATGACGGTATGACGGGTGTTCAAGACGTCCGGTGTACCGCGCCGATCGACAGTTTCCCAGAGGCGACGGATCGGACCACATCACCGACATACACACAAACACGTGTACGCACATTCGCCAAAGCGACCGTCGTCTTCTAGCGTCGCGCTTACTCTACTGTACTGCACTGGACACGCGAGCATGCATCTTCAATGACGACGTCGGTGTGCGTGCGTCGTACGCACACAAGCAGACACAGTCGGTCAGACACGACTATCGAAATCAGAGTCGGGGGAAAGGTACATATCATCGTGCGTGTCGCCCGTACAATGCAATACACAGTGGTGTGTCTCAATGCGCGTTCACATTTAAACGTCACTCACACGCCTCCACGCTGCATTTACAGACACATTTCACCCTCGCCATATATGGCGTGCAAACCGACCCGCAAACGGCCGTCGTTACACACTGACATTCCCAACAATCGCGTGTCGTTTCCACCCGTCACGTAACTAACCGGCACCTCCATCCAAAGGGCACATCACCGATCGCACTTCCCCCCCCCCCCTCGCAGACAACGACTTGTGCGCACGTGCCTCCATTCCACGTCACACCGTGGCCGCACCCCGCAACACGCGACACGCGACGCGCCCCATAAACAATCAAATTATTCATCGCATCGGCCACCCCACCCCGTCGCGTCGCAACCAAAGCGGTAGCTATTGCCACCGTCCACCCACTCACACACAAAACAAAACAAAAACAACAACAACAACAATTCCGCCCTTCCCGCAAAGGCCATTTGGTGGCCCTGAAAAGGGCCGTTTTGCCGCTCTCGCAACGGAGGATCTCCTTCCATTCCAGAGCCACCTCCTTACTTGGAGCTCGTGTACTTGGTCACCGCCTTCGTGCCCTCGCTCACGGCGTGCTTGGCCAGCTCGCCAGGCAGCAACAGCCGCACAGCGGTCTGGATCTCGCGGGACGTGATGGTCGAGCGCTTGTTGTAGTGCGCCAGGCGAGACGCCTCGGCCGCGATGCGCTCGAAAATGTCGTTCACGAAGCTGTTCATGATGCTCATCGCCTTCGACGAGATGCCCGTGTCAGGGTGCACCTGCTTCAGCACCTTGTAGATGTAGATGGCATAGCTCTCCTTCCTCTTGCGCTTCTTCTTCTTGTCGCCCTTCGAAATGTTCTTCTGCGCCTTGCCAGCCTTCTTGGCGGCCTTCCCGCTAGTCTTGGGCGGCATCGCAAACAAACAAGAACGTACGGCAGCAACACCAGCAGCAAGCGCTCCGCTCTAGTCAGCGTCTCCCCACACAGTGGCACCCAGCGCGCCCCGCCGCCGCACCTTTACCAGCTCGCCCCGTTGCGGCCGCCGACCAATGGGCCGCGAGCGCAACCGGCCGCCGCACCCGAGAGCATAAAGGACCCCCACCCCTGGCGGCGCCGCCATTCGCCGAGCGGCAGTCGGGCGTTGAGCTAGTCTCCGTCAGTCTGTGACGCGAAGCCATAGGCCCCCGCTTGTACGGGAGAACAACCAGGTGCGACTTCGGCTTCGCTTTTATTAAAGCGTTGACGGGTGCACACGACGAAGCGCAGCACGGCCAAGGCGCAGTATGAGCAAATTGTCGTGTGCGGGTTCAAGCTGCGGTGACGATTCGGGGCCCCAGCAGCTTGCTGCTGGCGGCGTCGATGTCGTCTCTTCGATGTCGCGGGCCGCTCTTCCGGGCGGTTCGAGTTCCTCTGCTGCCGCAGAGCCATGCTCTGCTCCTCCTAGCGATAGGGAATCTGCATGTCAGGGCCTGGTCGTTGGCCAGTTACCCGCGCATGCTAGTTTGTTAGGGCCAGAGTCGTCTGCCGGAAACCTAACGGTGTCGGCAACCAAGGCAGCGACTGGCACCCCCATGGCAGCCTTTGACTTTTTCTCCCCACCCAGCGGATGTAACACGGCGCCTAACGCCATAACACAGAAAACGAGCACAGCGACGTACGTCGTCAGTAAGTGCAGTTCCATCTCCACCCCCTCCCCATTCATAGATCAACTCCTTCTAGCAAACGCTCAGGATGCGCTTATCCCATTTCTTAAGCGCAAACGCGGAGACAATCACATCCCAGTAAAAATTCTTCCCAAACCATCATCAATAGCGCAACCCAAGCCCACCAGTAAACTCTCCAGCAAAGTGAAATTCACCCGCACCCCTTCCCCTCGTGTTAAGCTGTCGAGGACCCAAAAGAAAAACAGGGGCAGGCGTAGAAATCATAGAGCCAAGATCCTCGAAAGAGCCAAGGCCGCTGAAGACGAGTCACCAAATGGCGACTCTGACTCAGAGGGCGCTCTCGTGATCGATGAGACAGGGCCCCAGAACGGAAATGACGTGGCGGAACAAGAGCGCGGTCCCGACGAAAACGGCTTTGAACTAGCAAGAAACACGGTCCGCCAGCCCACTCCCCCATCAGCCAGGGAGATAGCCCCCACGACTAACCGTTTCGCTAGCATAGCAGACGAGCCCACAGATGGTGATGCGCCCCAAAACCAACAGGGGGAAACGCGCAAGCAGAAACGCGTCCAACTGCCCCCAATAGTTGCCGAGTTCGACAGGGATTACAAAGAATTGTATGACCTGATGAAATCGACACTAGGGGACAGACCATTTAAGGCCAAACCCGCGGGAGGCGACAAGATAAAGCTAGTCCTCCACAACCTCGACGATTACAAAGAGGTAAAGCAGGTGCTAGTGGAGAAACGAATTCCCCACTACACCTTCCCAACAGACAGAACACGCAACCTCAACATTGTGATCCGAGACCTGCCTCGCAAACTCTCCCCCAAGGCCATCAAAATCGACCTGATGAGCCAAGGTTATGATGTCAAATCGGTAACCCAGATGAAGCAACCCGGTTCCGATTATAAATGGCCACTATACGTAGCAGTAATACCGGACTCCCCCCAGAACAGGAGACAAATCACGGAAGTTCTTTCCGTCCCAGTAACCACTGAACTGCTGCGAAAGAAAAACAAATCTGTTCAGTGCTTTAAGTGCCAGGGACTCGGGCACATCGCCACACACTGTGATATGCCCCCCCGATGCAGGAAATGCGCGGGGGAACACGACTCTAGAACATGCACAATTAAAAAGGACGACCCAAGCATCAAGTGTGCGCTTTGCGGCGAAGGCCACGTCTCCAGCTACCTGGGCTGCAAAGTGCACAAAAACTACGTCCAACGCGCCAGAGGCATGAAGGCGGCTCAAAAACCGCCGGACAAACCCCGAGCCAAGCCCGCTAACCGTCCTGAAAACCAAACAAGACCGGACAGGCCGGCCTGTCGGGCAAGACCCAGGGACGTTACCGATGGCGCGACCTACGCGAACGTCGCCGTCGGCACGGGCCAGCTACCCAGTGGGCCCCTGCCGGCTGCGGCGGGCGCTGAGGAGGACAACCTGACACCCACAGACGCAACTCAGGACACCACAGAACCCGACCAGATCCCGCCTAACGAGGGAAGTTCTAGGGAAGCTTTGCACCCAATACCAAAGACCAGTCTGCGAAAAGCGGCAGCAGCAGACCGTCAATCAGACGACGGTCAGCACACCGCTCCAGCAGAGAGCGAAGCTACCACCACGCCTTCCTCCGCAGACCCAATGCTAGGACTCATGACACAGACTCTCAGTCTCCTCACGCAAATGATGCGTGAGATACAACAACAAAACGTACAAATCCTCGCCGCTCTCCAAGTGGCAGCCAAGCAATCGCAGCCCTCAGCGATTTCCCCAGCAGCACCAACGGCCAAACATGGATAGACGCCCACACATTCAAGGCCTGTCAATAAGTATCTTCAACGCCGACGGAATCGTCGGGCAAGTCATGGAATTCCGCGAATTCATGAAAGAAGTCAATATCGACGTCTGCATGGTGGCCGAAACCCATCTAAAACCGGGAGTAAAAGCGACGGTCCCCAATTACAATTGTTATAGAAAAGACAGGCTAACCGCCGGAGGCGGGGTAGCCATATTTATCAAAAGAGGGATCCCCCACCACCAGGTCTACATTCCAGCTACCCAACAGTTAGAAACTGTGGCAGTGGAAATTGCCACAGCCACAGGTCCCCTAACAGTCGTTGCAGTATATCGCCCCCCTACCCCATTAATAGTAGAGGAAGATATAACCGCATTAGGGCAGATTAGAGGCAAGCTCCTAATAGGAGGAGACCTCAACGCCAAGCACGCAGACTGGCACTCGCGATACACAAACAGAGCAGGTCGTCAACTGCAACGACTCGCGCGCAACCTACAATTCGACATATGGGGCCCAGAGGAGC
This sequence comes from Schistocerca cancellata, assembly GCF_023864275.1. Classification (NCBI taxonomy): domain Eukaryota; kingdom Metazoa; phylum Arthropoda; class Insecta; order Orthoptera; family Acrididae; genus Schistocerca; species Schistocerca cancellata. The sequence goes on from NW_026047172.1 coordinate 631,235, forward strand.
CGACTCACTTCCCAAAGAACGGAGGTAGGCCGGACGTCCTCGACATAGCTCTCACAAGAAGGATAACAGGCTTTGTGACAGCGAGGACAGTCAACAGAATGTCCTCCGACCACAACCCTGTTATACTAGAGGTCGACGTGGGAGAGTGGGTAGCTCTTCCACAACACCAGGCGACATACAAACGCACAAACTGGGAGCAATTTCAAGATAACGTCGCATCAGAAATTGCTCGCGCCCCGCCTCCAACTGCAAATACAGCAGAACAGGCGCTTCAAGACCTCACCAACACGATCCTGCAGGCTGCTGAGGAGGCCACACCCCGACAGCGGGAAGGCCCGCCTCCTCAAATACGACTCCCGGAGCACCTGCTTGCGCAAATTCGGCACAAAAACAGGATCGCAAAGGAATGGAAAATAACAAGAAACCCAAACACTAGGAGGCTGCTCAACAGACTACAGAGAGAGCTGAAAGCCGCACTCACTGAGCACCGCAACCAGCAATGGTCTGCACGCCTCTCAGCCCTCAAAGTAGACGACAACAGCCTATGGCAAGCGACGAAACAATTTACAAAAAGACGCGCTAGAATGCCGCCGCTGCACGGCGAGCGCGGCATGGTCTACAGCGCAGCTGACAAGGCCAACGCGCTCGCCGACGCATTTGAACAGCAGTTCAAACCAGCGGAAGCACAGGATAGAGACCATGAATACACAGTCCGTCGACAGCTTGCAGTCTTCCTTGCAGCTGAAGATGACGAAAACGAAGACCCACCACTTTTCGCCCCAGAAGACGTGGCAAAAGTAATCAAGTCTCTCCCCAACAAAAAGGCCCCAGGCCACGACCGGCTCACGAACCAACTAATAAAACATCTCCCGCCACTGGCAATTACACACATCGCGGACGTCTTCAACGAGATATCTCGTACCCGCGAGTTTCCAGCGTGCTGGAAACACGCGGAAGTGGTCGCGATAGCCAAACCAGGTAAAGACCCAGTATTCCCACAGCACCACAGGCCGATAAGCCTCCTACCCACTCTCAGTAAGATTTACGAGCGCCTCCTGCTCATACCCATCGAGCAACATATATCAAGAGAGCAAATTCTACCAAATTTCCAGTTCGGTTTCAGGCAGAAACATTCAGCCCCGCAACAAATCATGAGAGTGGTTGAAGCAGCAACCGAAGCTTTCAATCGAAGAGGCTACTGTGGGATAGTGCTACTTGACGTAGCCAAAGCCTTCGACACCGTATGGCACACTGGGTTACTATACAAACTGTACACACAGGGCTTCCCCGGGACGATAGTGAAACTACTGAAAAGCTATCTCTCGAACAGAACTTTCTCCGTTAGGGTTGACTCTTCACTCTCGACGAGAAGACGCGTGCGCGCTGGAGTGCCCCAGGGTTCGGTGCTAGGGCCTGTCCTGTATAGTCTATACACTGCAGACACGCCCACCGCGCCCCTGGTCCACACAGCGCAGTACGCGGACGATACAGCGTTCTTCACACGCAACGCCAACAGGGATCTGGTCACCAGACGACTACAGACAGTCCTAAACGACACAGAACAATGGGCAAAGAAATGGCGCATCACCATCAATAGTGAGAAAACACAGGCGATGCTCATAACCCGCCGATTAGGCAAGCGCGGGCCACAAAGAAGACCACCACTACACCTTAGGCTAAATGGCCAGGAGCTACCATGGAGGCAAACGGCAAAATATCTAGGAGTGACACTTGACAAACGCCTCACATGGAAACCACACATTGAGGACCTAAGACTCAAAGCGAGCGCCAGAATGAGCCTCTTGTACCCTGTTCTCAATACAGGAAGCTCGCTGGCAGCAAATATAGGTGTGAGAGTGTACTGCTCACTTATCCGCCCCATCATGGAGTATGCATGCCCCATCTGGGGCTATGCAGCTAAAACACACATTGAAAAACTCCAGCGCGTACAAAACAGGGCGCTAAGACGAGCGCTACATGTCCCCTCACGGTTCCCAACGGCCGACCTACACGAGGCGGCAGAAGTCATGCCACTAATAGAAAGATTCCAAGAACTCGCGGAAACCTTCTATGAGACAGCATCCAGGTCCACAAACAACCTGATCAACAGGCTGGGACAGTACGACCCAACTAGAGATAGGCATAAAAGACCGAAATCGATCCTTTATGACCAATAAGACACACCAACCATTAAATCATCCAACACCCACATCATATCACCATCATCCAACCCAGCCCCCAACCAGGGCAGCCAAGTAATTACATATAAATGCACACCTAATATAAGACCAACCACAAAGACAGGTAAAAAATAAAAAAAAAAATAAAAAATAAAAAAAATTCCACCCAAACCTAATTGGAGTAAATGTCTCTAGGACAATAAACTCCACGCGCAGCCACCCTCAAGCAGAGGAAGCATTATAGTGCAGTAGAGAGTGGCGGCGCCGCCACTCCGCTGCTCGACTCGCTGCGGCTCGCACCGTCCTTCGTCTCGTCTCGTTTTTTTACACCACAGCGCATCGCCATGTCCGGACGCGGAAAGGGAGGCAAAGTCAAGGGCAAGTCAAAGTCCCGCTCAAGCAGGGCCGGGCTCCAGTTCCCGGTCGGCAGAATCCACCGCCTCCTGCGCAAGGGAAACTACGCCGAGCGCGTCGGCGCCGGGGCGCCCGTCTACCTCGCCGCCGTCATGGAGTACCTCGCGGCTGAGGTGCTCGAGCTGGCCGGAAACGCGGCCCGCGACAACAAGAAGACGCGCATCATCCCGCGCCACCTGCAGCTTGCCATCCGCAACGACGAGGAGCTCAACAAGCTCCTGTCGGGCGTCACCATCGCACAGGGTGGTGTCCTGCCCAACATCCAGGCCGTCCTGCTGCCAAAGAAGACCGAGAAGAAGGCCTAAACAGAGAGGCCAGGCAATCGGCACGCGGACCCGCCGCCCAGCAGCGCTGCGTGCTCCCCTGCACGCAACGCGCTTTGCCGGCCCGGCTCGGCTCACAACAATCGGCCCTTTTCAGGGCCACCACACAAACCTACGTCCAAAGCAAAATTTCAGTCGTCCTCGCCGCGCTTTGCTTTACTTTACTTTACTTTAACTTAACTTCACTTCCACAGCCGCCGCCGGCAAGAAGACCATACCAACTGCTACGATTGCAGGGGCAGATATTCTGCGAGGTACCTCGGTGTCACGCCTGACATCGAAGTGTCACATAGGGCAACTTGGCACAAACGCTCACGCCAGGATGCAGATCCTGTACCCCTGTTCCCTCGACCCCGCAACAGGGGTAGCGATACTGGAAATATGCGCGCCCTCTATAGGGGCTATGCAGCCAGGTCGACGATGCATCGCCTACAGAAGGGTCCAAAGCAGAGCGCTCTACGACGGGCCTTACACGTCCCCGCGGCAGACCTGCCTACAACCACCCACAACACGATTCCGCGCCCTGGCAGAAGCGTTCTACGCCACCGCGCGGAATTCAGAAAATGACTATTACGTCTTGACCCTTGGGCAATATGAACACCACAGGGACAGATGTGCAAGACCCGAGTCGCTACTCCAGCAGTAGCACAAACAGAACACATAATCACTCTCAACAAACAGCAACGTCCGAAAAAGCACACTACCAAAGATAAGAACAACACACAGAAAAGAGGAGCAAATGTCCACAGGCGACAATAACCTCCACCAACTCCCCCTCTAACGGTAGAGGACTAAAGGAAAGAGAGAAGAACAACAAGAAGAGCCGCCGCCATCTTGTCGTCCACAGCCCGTGTGGCCACACACACGTTTCTCTTTTGTTTTTCGTTTGCCTCAAGCACCTCCACGCACGCACAGTCGCCTTCCAAACGACAACGACAGCAATAATCACCAACTGTTAAACGAGCGTGTCGACACACCGCCCTCCACTCCCGCGCGCCCCATACAAACGAAACAGCTGATCCGGCCGCCTATGGGCACGCCTTGCCTCGGCAACTCCAACGCCGCCGCAAACACACAGCCAAAACCACGCAAATATTCACCGCCTCTCGCACAACAACAACAACAACAACAACAACAACACACAGCCCGGCGTCTCCATCGATCGATAAACAAAACAAACACACAACGCCCTCTCTCGCGCGCGCGCGCACGCACACACACACACACACACACACACACACACACACACACACACAGCCACAAGACCCGCTTCCTTTCCTTTCTCCCAGTCACGTCACGTCAGTCAAACGCAAACGAAATGAAGAATGAAAGAAACAAGGCAGGCAGGCAACACACGCAGCAACAACACAGACTCTTTCGCACTTTTCAATTTCCGAACAGTGTGGTGGCCCTGAAAAGGGCCGTTTTCGTCTCTCCCACGGCCGCGGGAAGGCCAACGCGGCACAGCACACCGGCTGCGACGCGCCTAACCGCCGAAACCGTACAGGGTGCGCCCCTGCCTCTTCAGGGCGTACACCACGTCCATGGCCGTCACAGTCTTGCGCTTGGCGTGCTCAGTGTACGTCACCGCGTCGCGGATCACGTTCTCCAGGAACACCTTCAGCACTCCGCGGGTCTCCTCGTAGATCAGACCAGAGATGCGCTTCACGCCGCCCCTGCGAGCCAGGCGGCGGATCGCGGGCTTCGTGATGCCCTGGATGTTGTCGCGCAACACCTTGCGGTGCCGCTTGGCGCCACCCTTGCCGAGCCCCTTTCCTCCCTTGCCGCGGCCAGTCATCTCTTCTAAATCCTCAAAAAGCTCAAGGCAAGCAAAGCGTCTGCTGCAGCGGCTGGCTCCTCACCCGGCGCTAGCGAGTCGGCTACGGTCTGCGCCCGGCGCACGCGCCAGCCCCCCTATATAGACTCTGGCCCGCCCTCCCCCCACCACGCGCAACCGAGGGCATATAAGCGCACCACGGTGGCTGGCGCGCGCCCGTGTCGTCAAGGCAGCACCCGACGCAGCACCTCGCTCGCCTCCACGCCGCTCCGCTAACCGCTACCGCTATGGCCCGCACAAAGCAAACGGCCCGCAAGTCCACCGGCGGAAAGGCGCCGCGCAAACAGCTCGCCACCAAGGCGGCGAGGAAGAGCGCGCCCGCCACCGGCGGCGTCAAGAAGCCCCACCGCTACAGGCCGGGCACCGTCGCCCTGCGAGAAATCAGGCGCTACCAGAAGAGCACAGAGCTGCTCATCCGCAAGCTGCCATTCCAGCGCCTAGTGCGCGAGATCGCCCAGGACTTCAAGACCGACCTGCGCTTCCAGAGCTCCGCGGTCATGGCCCTGCAGGAGGCCAGCGAGGCCTACCTCGTCGGCCTCTTCGAAGACACCAACCTGTGCGCAATCCACGCCAAGCGCGTCACCATCATGCCCAAGGACATCCAGCTCGCGCGCCGCATCCGCGGCGAGCGCGCCTAAACACCGCGCCAGCCGCTGGGCACCGCCCACGCACGCAACAAACAAAACGGCCCTTTTAAGGGCCACTAACATCACTCCGTCGCGAGCAAACTTTGTCGGTCGCCTCTCGCCCCACAACCACAGAACCAAAGACAAAACACCACTTCCACTTCCCGTCCGTCCGCCACAGCCGCTCTCCCCTGCCAGCTTGCTGGCGCGCGCAACAATCAACATCATGCCTCCCCGGCGCGGCGCTCAAAGCGCACAATACCCATCGGCCGACGCCGTCAACCACACGGCCGGCCGCCGCTTCGTTTCGAAAAGAAAACGAAACAAAAAGCCAGGCACGTCCAACGCCACCGACCCTTTCCACATCTCAACGTCCCCCGCCCCCGTTGCAAGAACACACACACAAGACAAGACACATCCGAGAAGACGGCAGGCAGGCCAACCAAAGTATTCAAACAACATGACACAAAACCAACCGTCGGCCGGCCGCGACCAAAAAAAAAAAACGGCGACAATCAACCGCAACGACAAAACCGCTACCGCCGCCCGCACCCGCCACCGACCCCCCCCCCGCAATCCAACCACCACGGCACGCAAACAGTATCCACACACGGGCATACAGAAACGCCAGACGACACAACCACACCGCAACACAAACACGACAATCAAAACCTTCCCGACGTGCTTTGATGGCCCTGAGAAGGGCCGTTTTGGGCCGCGCGTCTGTTGCGCGCCACTAGACGACGGGGACGGGGGGTGCGGACGACGGAGTCAACCGCCAACCCTTCCTTTCCCATTCCTCTCTACTTCTTCTTCTTGGGCGAAGCCTTCGCCTTAGACGGCGTCGTCGCCTTCTTCGGGCGCGGCGCCTTCGGCTTCTTCGTCGGAACCTTGGCGGCCTTCTTCGCCTTCGACGGCGACTTGGCCTTGGCCGGCTTGGCAGCAGCCGCCTTCTTCGCACCGGCGGGAGCGGCCGACGCCGCAGACGCCTTCTTGGCGGCGCCCGCCTTCCGACCAGTCGCCGCCTTCACGCCACCAGCCTTCTTTGCGCCGGCCGCACGGGCGCCCTTCTTCTCCTTGCTGGCCGGAGCGGCGCGCTTCTTCTTGGCACCGCCAGCACGAGCCTTGCCGCCCTCAGCCGCCCCGCCGCCGGCGCCGGCAAGCTTGAAAGAGCCGGACGCGCCCTTCCCCTTCGTCTGCACCAGCTCGCCCGCCACCACGGCCGACTTGAGGTACTTCTTGATAAACGGCGCCAGCTTCTCCGCGTCCAGCTTGTAGTGCGCGGCAATGTACTTCTTGATCGCCTGCAGCGACGATCCGCCGCGCTCCTTCAGACTCTTGATGGCGGCCGTCACCATCTCAGAGGTGCGCGGGTGCGCAGGCTTGGCGCGCGGCTTCTTCGCAGACGACGCAGACTTTGCCTTCTTCGTAGTGCCGGTGGCGGCGGGTGCCGCAGCAGTCTCGTTCGTAGCCGCCTGATCTGCCATTTCGACGACGCGCGTTAACACACAGCGAGCAGCGAGAGCGAGAGGAGACACGCAGCGAGCGGAGCGCACAGCAGAGGAATAGCCGCCTCGACGCACAGGCCCAGCCAGTGTCGCGGGCGGGCGCGGACGGCCGAGAGAGCGGCCGCCACTCTGCGCGCCGCCGCGCCGCGCCTCCCGCGCTTGCTACCGCCCAACGTCCGACAGCCTGTGCGGAGCAGCCCCACACCTGCGCCACAACCACCCGCGCCTTTCAAACCACCGAGGATGGGGCTACACACAGCCACACCACAGTCGCCAACCAGTCGCCACGGCAGCGCCGCAAACCACGGCCAAACTGCAGCCACCGCGCGCTACAGCCTGGGTCGGCCCGCCGAGAATCGCCGCCCACGCCCAAATGCCGCCCCCACAGCCCCAGCCGGCGACCGGCCACAATGGCCAAACCTTCGGCAAAAGCCCCGCACCGTCGCCGCGGCAGCCCGGCCAGCGCGGCCGGCGCCACAGCCACACAAGCGGAGGCGTGCGGCGATGACGGCCGTGCAAACGCACCTCCGCCGCCCCATCGCCCTCCCACCGTTTCCCGATCGGCCCGCAGCCGTCGGGCCACGTCCTCCTCCTCTCGCCCGCCAACATTCACAGCCCTTTCGTTCGTTTCCCAACAATTTCAATTGTGCCCGCCGCAAAAACGGGCGCCGCCTGCAAAGCAACATGCTCCGCCGGAGCGCCCCTCGCCGCTTACGAGCCAACCCCTCGCCCGAGGCAAACCCGAAATCCGCAACTACAGACCAACCCAATCTGCCGTCAGCACACACGACAGCCAACATCACGCGTTACGAGTTAGACATTAGGTTCACACGTCTCGGTTAGGTTCGGTGGACGTGGGTTAGGTTAAGGGCACTTGGGTTAGGTTAAGCATTCAAAACACACGTCAGGCGTCAGAGGTTAGGTTAGGTTACGTTACATTAAGGTTAGGTTAGGGGCACCTCGGTTAGGTTAAGGGTCGGTGTTAGGTTAAGCGTCAAACTTAGGTTAAGCATTCAAACACACGTCGGGCGTCAGAGGTTAGGTTAGGTTAGGTTAGGTTAAGGCCACTTGGGTTAGGTTAAGCCTCAAACTTAGGTTAAGCATTCAAACACACGTCGGGCGTCAGGTGGCCGCAGCAGCCGCACCTACCTACCCACCCACCTCACGGCCGGACAGCTTGGCTTACTTGGCGCTGAGGCTGACCTCACCGCACCTCACGCTACGCAACGCTACAGGTTCGGTTCGCTCAGCTTAGGCTTAGAGCTTAAGCGCCCAGGTCGGATTACGACGTTGGTTCACCTTCGGGCGCCACACTTTGGGTGTAAAGGTCGCGTCGGGTCGTCGGCACGCCGCAAAAACAAAAGCGAAGCCACAGGACAACGCCGACAAACGGGCAGCACGACCACGACCAGATACCGAGACACACGGACCACCCACCGGCCAAAGGGCACCAAACAACAAACCAGAGCACCACGTGTCGACCAGAGCAACCCGCCGCTCACGCGACGTGGCTGGCACCGAAGGGCCGCCGCAACTGCGCTTTCCGCGCCGGGCCGGATGCACGTGCGGCAACACCACCACCGCACACAGCCGCTGTTCAACATCAACCAACAACACGCCGCGGTCGCAGCCTCAACGCCAGCACACGTTTGCACCACCATTCACACGCACCGCACAAACAGCTGTCGCCGACAACACAAACACACCGCAACGACGCCGCCGCCCCTACTTGTGCCGGCCACCCACCCCACCGACGGCGCACCTGTCGCCGGCCGGCAGTCGACACGGGAAACGCACACCGCCACTTCGCTCGCGCGCACGCCACCAACCAGTCGTCGTCTCCAAAACAACAAACAAACAAACATAGGGCAGGCAACAAATCGCCTCGCACGAACCGTCCACAAAACTATCAAAGCACAGCCTCTGGCTAACGGCCACGACGCAGCGGCACGCTGCTCCTTTCCCCGCCCCCACTCGATTCACGAAGGCACGCGACACCGCCAACGACGGCCTCGCTTCCCGCAACCGACACCTTTCCGCCACTACGCACAGCCGCACCCGACGCCCGTGCCAACGACACAACTACTGCACTATCCACCGCCGCCTCCCCCTTCCCGTCGTACACACACACAGCCAGCCAGCCAGCCAGCCAGCCAAAACCACACCAACGACCCAAACATGCACGTGCAACGGCACACCCCAACCAGTCAACGTCGACAACCACACGCACGGCTCGAAACCGGCGCCCTTCCACGTTGCCATCAAGCTACACACAAGACACAAGGAACCAACAACAGCAAGCCTGCCCGCCCGCCCCACTCTCACGCCGCAAAAAGCACACCGAAACCGCCAAACGCACATTCCCATCGCACCGACACCGACCGGCTCGCTACCACCACACCTCTCGGCAGCCGTTTCGCAAACATGACACGGCGCGACATGACATCACGACCAACTCTCCTCTCCAGACGCCTTCGGCCGGAGCACAACGCCGCCAATTCGCCACACACACACACACACACACACACACAGTCGACAGGCGCCCGCCCGCCCGCCCTGCACGACGCCGCGCAGCAAAGGCGCCCGCAAACACATACCTCTCCTCTCTCTCGGCCGCCCGACGCGCCAACCGCCACACCGCCAGCCACTCGCAATTGTGCACTGCCGCCAGCCACACGTCCAACACGCCGCGCCGCCTCCGGCCACCCGCCAGGGGGCGCTCACGTCCGCGACAACAGCGCGGCCCGCCGGGCCAAACCGAACCGAGCCGAGCCGCCCGCCGCTGCTCTGCACATCTTCCTGCGCGCATCAACAAAACGAGGCAAGCGAGCACACCCCGTCACAACGCCACATCACGCAAATGCCGTGCCGACCTCTTGTGTCTACCGCCTAAATTGCACTCACTCACCAGCCGCCCCTTCTTCTTCTTCCTACCTATCTATCTGTGCGTCTGTGTCGGTCCGCGCGTGACGCCTCTCAACATCCGCCGTCGCCGTCCCCGTCCCCGTTTCCGCCCCAATGCCATCGTCGCGCCGCCTCCTCCTCCTCCTCCGCCCCTGTCCGGCCCGCACCACACCATACACCGCTGCTTGTCCCGGCCGTTGCCACCAAAGGCGCCTACCGCAAACGCGCCACGCCGCAGCCCCCGTGCGTGCATCTCCGTGCCGACGCTGCCTCTCTGCCCTCCCGCACGCACTCGACCGACCGACATGCACTGCGTCGACGGCCTCGACAACACAGTCTCTGGCTCCGCACTGCGTCTTCCGGTACGCGCGCTGAAACACGTATGTACTCATTACCAGCGATGGCGAGGCACGACACAATCTCTGACCAGAGCGTTTCTTATCGTCGCTAGTCTGCGCCACACGACACTAGTAGCACGTAGCGGGTCGGCAGGAACAGTTGTCATCTATATGTGGCGGGTCGGGAGAGGTAGTAGTCAGTCGACAGTATTAGCGAGTGGACGGTTGTACTGAGCGGGCGGCGGCGTGCTCTTCTCGCGACTCTGGTCTCCGTTCGGGACGATGCATACTGTTATTACAGGTAAGGTAATGAAGCTGCATTGCGCAAATCTAATACTGTATGTCAATTGTAACTATTTTCTTCACAACAAAATGCCCCAATAATACTTTGTTTCCAAACAAACTTTTTTAAAGTACAACCATTCATTTCCATTTAAATAATATTTCCTACGCATTTCCTCCAACAATCAAAATTAAATGTGAGCCGGCATTCATTGCACGACGCTGTGTACAGGTATCTACAGTTAAGAGCACATATAGATGCAGTTTGTTTTTTCTCTTTTGTCTTTTTTGTTTTTTTTTTTTTTTTTTTTGACGTAACGATCTTTTGCTCTTTTTATTCTAATTTGTACGTACGCTGTTTGTTTAGATTTTTATATTGGTAATGCCACGTAGCGCTCCGCGTGAAAATCACTGCCTGTGCTGTGTGCAGTCTGTGGCTAGTTTGCATTGTTGTTGTCATGAACTGCTATAGCTGGATGTGAACAGCGCGTAGCGTTGCGCAGTTAGGGGTGAGCCGCCAGCACTGGTGCATGTGAGGACAGAGATGGCGGACGTTTCAAATTACATATATTATGACTGGTGATGATATTAAGGGTAAATACATTGTTTGTTGTTCTCTATTAAACATCTTTACTTTGCTAACTATCCCTATCGGTAGTTAGTGCCCTCCGTAGTTTGGAATCTCTTATTTAGCTGGCAGCAGTGGTGCTCGCTGTATTGCAGTAGTTCGAGTAATGAAGATTTTTGTGAGGTAAGTGATTTCCGACAGGTGTACTTTAATGTTACTCAGGGCCATTCTTTTGCAGGGATCTTTGATAGTCAGATTGCGTTGCGCTCAAAATATTGTGTGTCAGTTTAAGCACAGTTTTGTATACATTGTTGTTCAAAGGGGGGCGTTTCAGAATACACAGGGCCGAAGGTCAGCCAGCGCTGCCCTTACAACGTTTATCGGGTTTTCAATTATGTCTGTTGAGATGTTCATGGTTCATTATTTCCATTCATCATATTATCGCGCGTTTCTCATCAATCTTCGTTCGTTCATTTTCTAGGGACGTTAACAACATTCTGGCACATTTTTATCATCATTCACTCACTCACTCACTCACTCACTCACTCACTTACTTACGACTATTTGTGCGGGGAGGTTACACTTGGGTCCATTTCCATTTACATTCAATGTTGATAGACGCCTTTTTTTTTTTTTGTTGTTGTTTTGTTGCTGGCAGGTTACAAAGGGCCTCATTTTATGTTGGTTGCAGCAGCGTTTTTCTCCTTCTTCTAGCGTTTTCCCCGCCCCCGCCCCTCCCGCATCCCTCGGTCTCACCACGTTCACTGACAGCCGCGTCTGCGGCTACACCACAACGGCCCCCTCCCGGCAACCCATTCGTTTTCTCTTCTTTTGCACAAAAACAACGCCGCACGCGCCAGCCGAGCGCAGCGCAAGCCACCCACACCGCGCCCCTCCCCGTCTTTATAGCCTCCGCGTCTTGTTTTCTTCGTTTGCCCCCTCCCATCTCCCGAATGCCATGCCATGCCATGCCAGCAGCGTTACGCGTGCCCCTCCCCTGTCCACACACTACCGCGAAACGAACAGCCTTCCGGGCCACATGCAGGGCACGCCCACCGCCATTCCCGGACGCAATTCTCAAAACAACACACACACACACACACACACACACAATGGCTTTGCACACGAACATAGACGGCACGGGCACTGTCGTACATTCTTCCTCAGAACCATCTCAACGAACGTTACGTTACATACACATCCGGGAAAGCAAAGCAACGCAACGCACAATTCAGCCGTCAAAGGTAACGTTCACCACGGCAGACACTTGCCGCCGCGCCGTTACGCGCATTTCAGTGCGGCTACAATACACCTCCGACACGGGAACGTTCCGTTGCTCTACACTGCGTTTCTCCGTTTTGTTTGGTTTTTTTTCCGTTTTCTCTCTCTCTCTCTCTCTCTCTCTATATATATATTTGTTTTTTCCCCTCTGTCCTTTCCTCCACCATTCTCTCCTCACGTTCTGCCCAGACATTCGACCGATCAGAGGTTCGTTCACCTTTCGGTAACCGTTCTCAGCGCGACGGTGTACCAACGGTATGACGGTATGACGGTATGACGGGTGTTCAAGACGTCCGGTGTACCGCGCCGATCGACAGTTTCCCAGAGGCGACGGATCGGACCACATCACCGACATACACACAAACACGTGTACGCACATTCGCCAAAGCGACCGTCGTCTTCTAGCGTCGCGCTTACTCTACTGTACTGCACTGGACACGCGAGCATGCATCTTCAATGACGACGTCGGTGTGCGTGCGTCGTACGCACACAAGCAGACACAGTCGGTCAGACACGACTATCGAAATCAGAGTCGGGGGAAAGGTACATATCATCGTGCGTGTCGCCCGTACAATGCAATACACAGTGGTGTGTCTCAATGCGCGTTCACATTTAAACGTCACTCACACGCCTCCACGCTGCATTTACAGACACATTTCACCCTCGCCATATATGGCGTGCAAACCGACCCGCAAACGGCCGTCGTTACACACTGACATTCCCAACAATCGCGTGTCGTTTCCACCCGTCACGTAACTAACCGGCACCTCCATCCAAAGGGCACATCACCGATCGCACTTCCCCCCCCCCCCCTCGCAGACAACGACTTGTGCGCACGTGCCTCCATTCCACGTCACACCGTGGCCGCACCCCGCAACACGCGACACGCGACGCGCCCCATAAACAATCAAATTATTCATCGCATCGGCCACCCCACCCCGTCGCGTCGCAACCAAAGCGGTAGCTATTGCCACCGTCCACCCACTCACACACAAAACAAAACAAAAACAACAACAACAACAATTCCGCCCTTCCCGCAAAGGCCATTTGGTGGCCCTGAAAAGGGCCGTTTTGCCGCTCTCGCAACGGAGGATCTCCTTCCATTCCAGAGCCACCTCCTTACTTGGAGCTCGTGTACTTGGTCACCGCCTTCGTGCCCTCGCTCACGGCGTGCTTGGCCAGCTCGCCAGGCAGCAACAGCCGCACAGCGGTCTGGATCTCGCGGGACGTGATGGTCGAGCGCTTGTTGTAGTGCGCCAGGCGAGACGCCTCGGCCGCGATGCGCTCGAAAATGTCGTTCACGAAGCTGTTCATGATGCTCATCGCCTTCGACGAGATGCCCGTGTCAGGGTGCACCTGCTTCAGCACCTTGTAGATGTAGATGGCATAGCTCTCCTTCCTCTTGCGCTTCTTCTTCTTGTCGCCCTTCGAAATGTTCTTCTGCGCCTTGCCAGCCTTCTTGGCGGCCTTCCCGCTAGTCTTGGGCGGCATCGCAAACAAACAAGAACGTACGGCAGCAACACCAGCAGCAAGCGCTCCGCTCTAGTCAGCGTCTCCCCACACAGTGTTGGCGCGGTTTGGAGCGCGCCTTCCTGTTGTCGCGCGCCGTTTTTCCGGCCACGTCGAGCGCCTCAGCCGCACAGGTACTCCTGCTGCCGCAGAGAATAGCTCTGCTCCTCCTAAGTTAGGGCATACTGCACGCCAGGGCCTGGTCGATGGCCAGTTACCCGCGCGTGATAGGCTTGTTAGGGTCAGAACAACCTGCTGGAAACCTAACGGTGCCAACCAAGGCGGTGACTGACATTCCCTTGGCAGCCTCCCGTTTTCGTCCGGACATGGAGCAAATAACACAGTCCCCAGTGATCCTCACGGTCACAAGGAACACAGAGACACCTGGCAGCTACGCGGTCCAAAGGACAGACCATACGGACTGCCAGGTCGAAATCAGCCCGAAGTCTAAGCTTCTGCTTGCTAACGCAATCGCGGGACTCACGGGCAAAGACAGACAAAAATACGAACGGCGTCTCGAAAGAGCGCTGAAACCGAAAACACATAAAGAGGAAACACCTACACCAACACGATCACCGAAATCGAGCAGCGGAGCGCGCCAAAAAAAGACCACCACCAAAAAACCGCGCGGCTCCCCAACAAGGACAAAACAGAAGCAGACGCTAACACGAACACGCAAACGGAAAATTTCACACCTGCCCGCAGACCCTAGCGCGGAGCAGCAGACCGCACAAGCGAGCGCTCACCAACACCACACAAAGGCGGCCGCCCACCCCGGAAGCGGGGAGGGCGACCGCGCGCGCGAACAAAGCCCTCAGGTATGCGGCCGGCTGCCCGAGCCGACCGCGTCACCCGAACACGTGCAGGAGCGGAGCGGCACAGACCGCGCACCGCGTGGCGAGGCGCCTGCCGTGGCGGAGCGGGCGACCGGCGGGCCGCGGCACAATGAAATGTCCGCGACCGGCGGGCCGCAACGGGCCGTCACGACGGACGTCGAACTCGCCCACGCCGACGTGCACACTACAGACGCAGACGAGGATGGCTTCATACTCGCCAAAAGAACAGTCAGTCGTCCCTCCACTTCCGCCACACACACACCTATCACAACACACAACAGGTACGACACAATAGACGAGCAAAACACCGACACAGCGGCACCGGACACAACACCAAATTACAACACGAAAACAACAGATGAAGAGACGACAAAATATAGAATCCCCCCCCTAGTCATCCAATTCGAACAATCGTATAAAACTATCCACGACATGATCAAACAAGTTATAGGAGACAGTAAATTCACCGTAAAAACCACAGGGGAGGACAAAATCAAAGTAACACTGAAAACTGTTGACGAATACAAGCACGTCAAACAAATGCTACAAAATCAAAAAATCCACTACTACACCTTTCCAATAGCGGCCAAGAAGCCCATCAAGGTAGTGTTCCGCGGCATGCCGCACAAAACAAACACGGCAGACATCAAAACATTCCTCGAGGAAGAAGGCTTCGAGGTAAGCTCGGTGGTAAAGACCCACCCAAAAAGACCATGGCCCCTCCACACAGTAACCCTCCCAGACTCAGCTCAGAACAGAAAAATTTGGGAGGTGGAGAGAATCCTGGCAGTGGAAGTAACTCCCGAAAAACTGAAAAAGAAATCAGGGCCAGGTAGATGCTTCAACTGCCAGGAAATAGGACACCTAGCAAGAGACTGCGGTATGCCTATGAGATGCGTCAGATGCGGAGAGCATCACACGTATGACGAATGCAGGGTACCAAGGGGGGAAGGCAAGGAATCGTGTTGCAACTGCAGAGGAGCACACCCTGCCAGCTACCTAGGGTGCCCTGCATATCGACAGGCCAGGGATCGCCACAGAGGAAAACAAAATTACGGCGACCGTTCCCAAAGAACGGCAAATAAAACGGCACCCCAACAACCGCCCCCCTACCGACAGTTCAGACAACAAACAACCAGAGTGTACGCATCGCGCACATACTCAGCAACTGTAGGCGATCCCAGCAAACCACCCCAACCACCCGACCCAAACCAGGTTCCTGGTAACGGAGAATCGCCTTGGGAAGCCCCTCCGCGCCCCCCCAAGCCCAGTCTGCATAAAGCAGCCGAGGACGCCA
This sequence comes from Schistocerca cancellata, assembly GCF_023864275.1. Taxonomy (NCBI): domain Eukaryota; kingdom Metazoa; phylum Arthropoda; class Insecta; order Orthoptera; family Acrididae; genus Schistocerca; species Schistocerca cancellata. The sequence goes on from NW_026047172.1 coordinate 647,138, forward strand.
CCATTCAGGGACTCGCATCGTCCATCAAAATGCTGCAAGAACAGATGACCCACTTGGTCAACGTTCTTGCCAGCATCACGCGCCTCCCAGCCGAACTCGCTTCGGCAGCCGAGCAGTCGCAGCATTCAGCGACTAACGCAGGAAACCCAACTCCCCACCATGGATAGACGACCAAACATACAAGGTCTCAAAATCTGCGTCTTCAACGCAGACGGTCTATTCAACCAAGCCCTCGAATTTAGAGAATTCATAAAAGAGGAAAACATTGACGTATGCCTAGTAGCCGAAACACACCTCAAACCAGGGGTAAGAGCATCTGTACCAAATTACAATTGTTACAGACGCGATCGGCCCACCGCAGGAGGCGGGGTCGCAGTATACGTCAAACGAGGCATAGAACACCACCAGGTGTACCCACCAGCAACCCAACAGATAGAAACGGTCGCAATACAAATAGCCACCGTAACTGGACCCCTCACAGTCGTTGCAGCCTACCGCCCCCCTTCCCCAACGCTTGAAGAGGACGACATAGCTGCATTAAGCCAAATACGAGGCAAGCTCCTAATAGGAGGAGACCTCAACGCCAAACACGCAGACTGGCACTCAAGAGTAAGTAATAGAGCTGGTCGACAACTGCAACGACTCGCGCGCACGCATCAGTTCCAAGTGTGGGGCCCAGAGGAACCCACCCACTTCCCGAAAAACGGGAACAGGGCTGATGTCCTCGACATTGCCCTCACAAAACACATCATGGGGTTTGTGTCCGCAAGTTCAATGAACAGAATGTCGTCGGACCACAACCCTGTCATTCTCGAGGTCGATATGGGAGAATGGCTCTCTATCCCACAGCGAACAATCACACACAAACGCACAAATTGGGAACAGTTCCGCGCCAATATAGCTACAGAACTGACCCAAGCCCCGCCTCCAACAGCAGACACTGTCGAGCAAACGCTGGAAGACCTCACGAAAGCGATCCTGCAAGCAGCTGAGGAAGCCACGCCTGCGCCAGCGGGTCTCCCCCGCCCCAGGCAACTTCCCCAGCACCTGCTCGCACAAATAAGACACAAGAACAGGATCGCCAAAGAGTGGAAACTCACAGGCAACAGAAACACAAGGAGGCTGCTCAACAGACTACAAAGAGAGTTGAAAGTCGCGCTCACTGAGCACCGCAACCAGCAATGGTCCGAAAGACTATCAACTCTCAACTTAGAAGACCACAGTCTATGGCAAGCCACAAAACAGTTCACGAAAAGACGCGCAAGAATGCCGCCACTGCACGGCGAACGTGGACTGCAGTTCAGTGCCGTAGACAAAGCAAACGCGCTAGCCGACGTGTTCGAGAAACAATTCACGCCAGCAGAGGCACAGGACAGGGAACACGTCGAAACAGTTCGCAGACAACTGGCCACCTTTTTAGCGGCAGAAGACGAAGATGAATACACGCCACTCTTCAGCCCTGAAGACGTGGCAGGAGCCATCAAGTCACTGCCAGTAAAAAAGGCACCAGGCCACGACCAGCTCACCAACGAACTTCTAAAACATATCCCGCCACTGGCAATAACCCACCTAGCCGACATCTTCAATGAAATTACGCGATCACAAAAATTCCCGACCCAGTGGAAACACGCAGAAGTAGTCGCGATCGCAAAACCAGGAAAAGACCCGGTGTTCCCGCAGCACTACAGACCAATTAGTCTCCTGCCCACCCTCAGCAAACTGTACGAGCGCCTCCTCTTAACTCCGATTCAAGATCACATCAGAAGAGAGCAAATCATGCCAAAATTTCAATTCGGTTTCCGACAACAACACTCCGCCCCCCAACAAATAATGAGGGTAGTTGAAGCAGCTACAGAAAGCTTCAACCGAAAGGGCTATTGCGGGATTGTCTTATTAGACGTCGCCAAGGCTTTTGATTCAGTCTGGCACACCGGAATCTTGCACAAAATGTACACCCAAGGCTTCCCAGGGACGATAGTAAAACTCATACAGAGCTATCTAACCGGTAGGACATTCTCCGTTAAGATCGATAGATCACAGTCGAGCAGGAGAAGAATACGCGCTGGAGTGCCCCAAGGGTCGGTACTGGGTCCTACCCTGTACAACCTCTATACAGCCGACATCCCTGTCACGCAGCACGTCCAAACAGCACAATATGCAGACGACACTGCATTCTTCTCCTGCTCCACGAACAGGAACCTGGCAACGAGAAGATTACAAACCGCATTAAATAGCACAGACTCATGGGCCAAGAAATGGCGCATCTCATTAAATACCGAGAAGACGCAGGCGCTAATGATAACTAGACGCTACGGAAAACGCCGACCCCTAAGAAGACCCATCCAACTGCTGCAGCTACAAGGGCAAAATCTCCCCTGGAGAAACACGGCGAGATACCTCGGTGTGACACTGGACAAGCGACTGACTTGGAAGTGCCACATCGAGGAACTCCGCAAGAAAGCCCTTGGCAGAATGCAAGTCCTGTACCCAATTCTGAATGAACACAGTTCACTAGACCCCAGCACTGGAGTGGCGGTCTATAGAAGCCTTATTAGGCCGATACTGGAATACGCATGCCCCGTATGGGGCTATGCTGCCAGATCGACAATAGGCCGCCTACAAAAAATTCAAAACAGAGCCCTCCGGAGAGCTCTACACGTACCTCCACGATTCCCCACAGCCGATTTACATGCTGCTGCGGACATCGAAACACTTTACACACGGTTCCGACATCTGGCAGAACAGTTTTATGCCACAGCCGGTGCCGCACAAAACCAACTCATCAGTACACTAGGTCAATATGACCAAAGAAATGACAAATACAAAAGACCTAGATCATTACTCTCCTGAGTAAAGAAAAAGAATTACACACCTCTCACCAAAACAGTAAAAACAAAAGAAAAGCATATACCCACACACAAAGTCAAAGAGAAGGAAATGTCCCCAAGGGACAACAACCTTCCCCGCAACACTTCCAATACGAGGAAGAAATTAGAGAGCAGAGAGAGAGAGAGGCGGCGCCGCCACTCCGCTGCTCGACTCGCTGCGGCTCGCACCGTCCTTCGTCTCGTCTCGTTTTTTTACACCACAGCGCATCGCCATGTCCGGACGCGGAAAGGGAGGCAAAGTCAAGGGCAAGTCAAAGTCCCGCTCAAGCAGGGCCGGGCTCCAGTTCCCGGTCGGCAGAATCCACCGCCTCCTGCGCAAGGGAAACTACGCCGAGCGCGTCGGCGCCGGGGCGCCCGTCTACCTCGCCGCCGTCATGGAGTACCTCGCGGCTGAGGTGCTCGAGCTGGCCGGAAACGCGGCCCGCGACAACAAGAAGACGCGCATCATCCCGCGCCACCTGCAGCTTGCCATCCGCAACGACGAGGAGCTCAACAAGCTCCTGTCGGGCGTCACCATCGCACAGGGTGGTGTCCTGCCCAACATCCAGGCCGTCCTGCTGCCAAAGAAGACCGAGAAGAAGGCCTAAACAGAGAGGCCAGGCAATCGGCACGCGGACCCGCCGCCCAGCAGCGCTGCGTGCTCCCCTGCACGCAACGCGCTTTGCCGGCCCGGCTCGGCTCACAACAATCGGCCCTTTTCAGGGCCACCACACAAACCTACGTCCAAAGCAAAATTTCAGTCGTCCTCGCCGCGCTTTGCTTTACTTTACTTTACTTTAACTTAACTTCACTTCCACAGCCGCCGCCGGCAAGAAGACCATACCAACTGCTACGATTGCAGGGGCAGATATTCTGCGAGGTACCTCGGTGTCACGCCTGACATCGAAGTGTCACATAGGGCAACTTGGCACAAACGCTCACGCCAGGATGCAGATCCTGTACCCCTGTTCCCTCGACCCCGCAACAGGGGTAGCGATACTGGAAATATGCGCGCCCTCTATAGGGGCTATGCAGCCAGGTCGACGATGCATCGCCTACAGAAGGGTCCAAAGCAGAGCGCTCTACGACGGGCCTTACACGTCCCCGCGGCAGACCTGCCTACAACCACCCACAACACGATTCCGCGCCCTGGCAGAAGCGTTCTACGCCACCGCGCGGAATTCAGAAAATGACTATTACGTCTTGACCCTTGGGCAATATGAACACCACAGGGACAGATGTGCAAGACCCGAGTCGCTACTCCAGCAGTAGCACAAACAGAACACATAATCACTCTCAACAAACAGCAACGTCCGAAAAAGCACACTACCAAAGATAAGAACAACACACAGAAAAGAGGAGCAAATGTCCACAGGCGACAATAACCTCCACCAACTCCCCCTCTAACGGTAGAGGACTAAAGGAAAGAGAGAAGAACAACAAGAAGAGCCGCCGCCATCTTGTCGTCCACAGCCCGTGTGGCCACACACACGTTTCTCTTTTGTTTTTCGTTTGCCTCAAGCACCTCCACGCACGCACAGTCGCCTTCCAAACGACAACGACAGCAATAATCACCAACTGTTAAACGAGCGTGTCGACACACCGCCCTCCACTCCCGCGCGCCCCATACAAACGAAACAGCTGATCCGGCCGCCTATGGGCACGCCTTGCCTCGGCAACTCCAACGCCGCCGCAAACACACAGCCAAAACCACGCAAATATTCACCGCCTCTCGCACAACAACAACAACAACAACAACAACAACACACAGCCCGGCGTCTCCATCGATCGATAAACAAAACAAACACACAACGCCCTCTCTCGCGCGCGCGCGCACGCACACACACACACACACACACACACACACACACACACACACACAGCCACAAGACCCGCTTCCTTTCCTTTCTCCCAGTCACGTCACGTCAGTCAAACGCAAACGAAATGAAGAATGAAAGAAACAAGGCAGGCAGGCAACACACGCAGCAACAACACAGACTCTTTCGCACTTTTCAATTTCCGAACAGTGTGGTGGCCCTGAAAAGGGCCGTTTTCGTCTCTCCCACGGCCGCGGGAAGGCCAACGCGGCACAGCACACCGGCTGCGACGCGCCTAACCGCCGAAACCGTACAGGGTGCGCCCCTGCCTCTTCAGGGCGTACACCACGTCCATGGCCGTCACAGTCTTGCGCTTGGCGTGCTCAGTGTACGTCACCGCGTCGCGGATCACGTTCTCCAGGAACACCTTCAGCACTCCGCGGGTCTCCTCGTAGATCAGACCAGAGATGCGCTTCACGCCGCCCCTGCGAGCCAGGCGGCGGATCGCGGGCTTCGTGATGCCCTGGATGTTGTCGCGCAACACCTTGCGGTGCCGCTTGGCGCCACCCTTGCCGAGCCCCTTTCCTCCCTTGCCGCGGCCAGTCATCTCTTCTAAATCCTCAAAAAGCTCAAGGCAAGCAAAGCGTCTGCTGCAGCGGCTGGCTCCTCACCCGGCGCTAGCGAGTCGGCTACGGTCTGCGCCCGGCGCACGCGCCAGCCCCCCTATATAGACTCTGGCCCGCCCTCCCCCCACCACGCGCAACCGAGGGCATATAAGCGCACCACGGTGGCTGGCGCGCGCCCGTGTCGTCAAGGCAGCACCCGACGCAGCACCTCGCTCGCCTCCACGCCGCTCCGCTAACCGCTACCGCTATGGCCCGCACAAAGCAAACGGCCCGCAAGTCCACCGGCGGAAAGGCGCCGCGCAAACAGCTCGCCACCAAGGCGGCGAGGAAGAGCGCGCCCGCCACCGGCGGCGTCAAGAAGCCCCACCGCTACAGGCCGGGCACCGTCGCCCTGCGAGAAATCAGGCGCTACCAGAAGAGCACAGAGCTGCTCATCCGCAAGCTGCCATTCCAGCGCCTAGTGCGCGAGATCGCCCAGGACTTCAAGACCGACCTGCGCTTCCAGAGCTCCGCGGTCATGGCCCTGCAGGAGGCCAGCGAGGCCTACCTCGTCGGCCTCTTCGAAGACACCAACCTGTGCGCAATCCACGCCAAGCGCGTCACCATCATGCCCAAGGACATCCAGCTCGCGCGCCGCATCCGCGGCGAGCGCGCCTAAACACCGCGCCAGCCGCTGGGCACCGCCCACGCACGCAACAAACAAAACGGCCCTTTTAAGGGCCACTAACATCACTCCGTCGCGAGCAAACTTTGTCGGTCGCCTCTCGCCCCACAACCACAGAACCAAAGACAAAACACCACTTCCACTTCCCGTCCGTCCGCCACAGCCGCTCTCCCCTGCCAGCTTGCTGGCGCGCGCAACAATCAACATCATGCCTCCCCGGCGCGGCGCTCAAAGCGCACAATACCCATCGGCCGACGCCGTCAACCACACGGCCGGCCGCCGCTTCGTTTCGAAAAGAAAACGAAACAAAAAGCCAGGCACGTCCAACGCCACCGACCCTTTCCACATCTCAACGTCCCCCGCCCCCGTTGCAAGAACACACACACAAGACAAGACACATCCGAGAAGACGGCAGGCAGGCCAACCAAAGTATTCAAACAACATGACACAAAACCAACCGTCGGCCGGCCGCGACCAAAAAAAAAAAACGGCGACAATCAACCGCAACGACAAAACCGCTACCGCCGCCCGCACCCGCCACCGACCCCCCCCCCGCAATCCAACCACCACGGCACGCAAACAGTATCCACACACGGGCATACAGAAACGCCAGACGACACAACCACACCGCAACACAAACACGACAATCAAAACCTTCCCGACGTGCTTTGATGGCCCTGAGAAGGGCCGTTTTGGGCCGCGCGTCTGTTGCGCGCCACTAGACGACGGGGACGGGGGGTGCGGACGACGGAGTCAACCGCCAACCCTTCCTTTCCCATTCCTCTCTACTTCTTCTTCTTGGGCGAAGCCTTCGCCTTAGACGGCGTCGTCGCCTTCTTCGGGCGCGGCGCCTTCGGCTTCTTCGTCGGAACCTTGGCGGCCTTCTTCGCCTTCGACGGCGACTTGGCCTTGGCCGGCTTGGCAGCAGCCGCCTTCTTCGCACCGGCGGGAGCGGCCGACGCCGCAGACGCCTTCTTGGCGGCGCCCGCCTTCCGACCAGTCGCCGCCTTCACGCCACCAGCCTTCTTTGCGCCGGCCGCACGGGCGCCCTTCTTCTCCTTGCTGGCCGGAGCGGCGCGCTTCTTCTTGGCACCGCCAGCACGAGCCTTGCCGCCCTCAGCCGCCCCGCCGCCGGCGCCGGCAAGCTTGAAAGAGCCGGACGCGCCCTTCCCCTTCGTCTGCACCAGCTCGCCCGCCACCACGGCCGACTTGAGGTACTTCTTGATAAACGGCGCCAGCTTCTCCGCGTCCAGCTTGTAGTGCGCGGCAATGTACTTCTTGATCGCCTGCAGCGACGATCCGCCGCGCTCCTTCAGACTCTTGATGGCGGCCGTCACCATCTCAGAGGTGCGCGGGTGCGCAGGCTTGGCGCGCGGCTTCTTCGCAGACGACGCAGACTTTGCCTTCTTCGTAGTGCCGGTGGCGGCGGGTGCCGCAGCAGTCTCGTTCGTAGCCGCCTGATCTGCCATTTCGACGACGCGCGTTAACACACAGCGAGCAGCGAGAGCGAGAGGAGACACGCAGCGAGCGGAGCGCACAGCAGAGGAATAGCCGCCTCGACGCACAGGCCCAGCCAGTGTCGCGGGCGGGCGCGGACGGCCGAGAGAGCGGCCGCCACTCTGCGCGCCGCCGCGCCGCGCCTCCCGCGCTTGCTACCGCCCAACGTCCGACAGCCTGTGCGGAGCAGCCCCACACCTGCGCCACAACCACCCGCGCCTTTCAAACCACCGAGGATGGGGCTACACACAGCCACACCACAGTCGCCAACCAGTCGCCACGGCAGCGCCGCAAACCACGGCCAAACTGCAGCCACCGCGCGCTACAGCCTGGGTCGGCCCGCCGAGAATCGCCGCCCACGCCCAAATGCCGCCCCCACAGCCCCAGCCGGCGACCGGCCACAATGGCCAAACCTTCGGCAAAAGCCCCGCACCGTCGCCGCGGCAGCCCGGCCAGCGCGGCCGGCGCCACAGCCACACAAGCGGAGGCGTGCGGCGATGACGGCCGTGCAAACGCACCTCCGCCGCCCCATCGCCCTCCCACCGTTTCCCGATCGGCCCGCAGCCGTCGGGCCACGTCCTCCTCCTCTCGCCCGCCAACATTCACAGCCCTTTCGTTCGTTTCCCAACAATTTCAATTGTGCCCGCCGCAAAAACGGGCGCCGCCTGCAAAGCAACATGCTCCGCCGGAGCGCCCCTCGCCGCTTACGAGCCAACCCCTCGCCCGAGGCAAACCCGAAATCCGCAACTACAGACCAACCCAATCTGCCGTCAGCACACACGACAGCCAACATCACGCGTTACGAGTTAGACATTAGGTTCACACGTCTCGGTTAGGTTCGGTGGACGTGGGTTAGGTTAAGGGCACTTGGGTTAGGTTAAGCATTCAAAACACACGTCAGGCGTCAGAGGTTAGGTTAGGTTACGTTACATTAAGGTTAGGTTAGGGGCACCTCGGTTAGGTTAAGGGTCGGTGTTAGGTTAAGCGTCAAACTTAGGTTAAGCATTCAAACACACGTCGGGCGTCAGAGGTTAGGTTAGGTTAGGTTAGGTTAAGGCCACTTGGGTTAGGTTAAGCCTCAAACTTAGGTTAAGCATTCAAACACACGTCGGGCGTCAGGTGGCCGCAGCAGCCGCACCTACCTACCCACCCACCTCACGGCCGGACAGCTTGGCTTACTTGGCGCTGAGGCTGACCTCACCGCACCTCACGCTACGCAACGCTACAGGTTCGGTTCGCTCAGCTTAGGCTTAGAGCTTAAGCGCCCAGGTCGGATTACGACGTTGGTTCACCTTCGGGCGCCACACTTTGGGTGTAAAGGTCGCGTCGGGTCGTCGGCACGCCGCAAAAACAAAAGCGAAGCCACAGGACAACGCCGACAAACGGGCAGCACGACCACGACCAGATACCGAGACACACGGACCACCCACCGGCCAAAGGGCACCAAACAACAAACCAGAGCACCACGTGTCGACCAGAGCAACCCGCCGCTCACGCGACGTGGCTGGCACCGAAGGGCCGCCGCAACTGCGCTTTCCGCGCCGGGCCGGATGCACGTGCGGCAACACCACCACCGCACACAGCCGCTGTTCAACATCAACCAACAACACGCCGCGGTCGCAGCCTCAACGCCAGCACACGTTTGCACCACCATTCACACGCACCGCACAAACAGCTGTCGCCGACAACACAAACACACCGCAACGACGCCGCCGCCCCTACTTGTGCCGGCCACCCACCCCACCGACGGCGCACCTGTCGCCGGCCGGCAGTCGACACGGGAAACGCACACCGCCACTTCGCTCGCGCGCACGCCACCAACCAGTCGTCGTCTCCAAAACAACAAACAAACAAACATAGGGCAGGCAACAAATCGCCTCGCACGAACCGTCCACAAAACTATCAAAGCACAGCCTCTGGCTAACGGCCACGACGCAGCGGCACGCTGCTCCTTTCCCCGCCCCCACTCGATTCACGAAGGCACGCGACACCGCCAACGACGGCCTCGCTTCCCGCAACCGACACCTTTCCGCCACTACGCACAGCCGCACCCGACGCCCGTGCCAACGACACAACTACTGCACTATCCACCGCCGCCTCCCCCTTCCCGTCGTACACACACACAGCCAGCCAGCCAGCCAGCCAGCCAAAACCACACCAACGACCCAAACATGCACGTGCAACGGCACACCCCAACCAGTCAACGTCGACAACCACACGCACGGCTCGAAACCGGCGCCCTTCCACGTTGCCATCAAGCTACACACAAGACACAAGGAACCAACAACAGCAAGCCTGCCCGCCCGCCCCACTCTCACGCCGCAAAAAGCACACCGAAACCGCCAAACGCACATTCCCATCGCACCGACACCGACCGGCTCGCTACCACCACACCTCTCGGCAGCCGTTTCGCAAACATGACACGGCGCGACATGACATCACGACCAACTCTCCTCTCCAGACGCCTTCGGCCGGAGCACAACGCCGCCAATTCGCCACACACACACACACACACACACACACAGTCGACAGGCGCCCGCCCGCCCGCCCTGCACGACGCCGCGCAGCAAAGGCGCCCGCAAACACATACCTCTCCTCTCTCTCGGCCGCCCGACGCGCCAACCGCCACACCGCCAGCCACTCGCAATTGTGCACTGCCGCCAGCCACACGTCCAACACGCCGCGCCGCCTCCGGCCACCCGCCAGGGGGCGCTCACGTCCGCGACAACAGCGCGGCCCGCCGGGCCAAACCGAACCGAGCCGAGCCGCCCGCCGCTGCTCTGCACATCTTCCTGCGCGCATCAACAAAACGAGGCAAGCGAGCACACCCCGTCACAACGCCACATCACGCAAATGCCGTGCCGACCTCTTGTGTCTACCGCCTAAATTGCACTCACTCACCAGCCGCCCCTTCTTCTTCTTCCTACCTATCTATCTGTGCGTCTGTGTCGGTCCGCGCGTGACGCCTCTCAACATCCGCCGTCGCCGTCCCCGTCCCCGTTTCCGCCCCAATGCCATCGTCGCGCCGCCTCCTCCTCCTCCTCCGCCCCTGTCCGGCCCGCACCACACCATACACCGCTGCTTGTCCCGGCCGTTGCCACCAAAGGCGCCTACCGCAAACGCGCCACGCCGCAGCCCCCGTGCGTGCATCTCCGTGCCGACGCTGCCTCTCTGCCCTCCCGCACGCACTCGACCGACCGACATGCACTGCGTCGACGGCCTCGACAACACAGTCTCTGGCTCCGCACTGCGTCTTCCGGTACGCGCGCTGAAACACGTATGTACTCATTACCAGCGATGGCGAGGCACGACACAATCTCTGACCAGAGCGTTTCTTATCGTCGCTAGTCTGCGCCACACGACACTAGTAGCACGTAGCGGGTCGGCAGGAACAGTTGTCATCTATATGTGGCGGGTCGGGAGAGGTAGTAGTCAGTCGACAGTATTAGCGAGTGGACGGTTGTACTGAGCGGGCGGCGGCGTGCTCTTCTCGCGACTCTGGTCTCCGTTCGGGACGATGCATACTGTTATTACAGGTAAGGTAATGAAGCTGCATTGCGCAAATCTAATACTGTATGTCAATTGTAACTATTTTCTTCACAACAAAATGCCCCAATAATACTTTGTTTCCAAACAAACTTTTTTAAAGTACAACCATTCATTTCCATTTAAATAATATTTCCTACGCATTTCCTCCAACAATCAAAATTAAATGTGAGCCGGCATTCATTGCACGACGCTGTGTACAGGTATCTACAGTTAAGAGCACATATAGATGCAGTTTGTTTTTTCTCTTTTGTCTTTTTTGTTTTTTTTTTTTTTTTTTTTTGACGTAACGATCTTTTGCTCTTTTTATTCTAATTTGTACGTACGCTGTTTGTTTAGATTTTTATATTGGTAATGCCACGTAGCGCTCCGCGTGAAAATCACTGCCTG
>NW_026047172.1:659044-694227 GCF_023864275.1 Schistocerca cancellata
CCGACAGGTGTACTTTAATGTTACTCAGGGCCATTCTTTTGCAGGGATCTTTGATAGTCAGATTGCGTTGCGCTCAAAATATTGTGTGTCAGTTTAAGCACAGTTTTGTATACATTGTTGTTCAAAGGGGGGCGTTTCAGAATACACAGGGCCGAAGGTCAGCCAGCGCTGCCCTTACAACGTTTATCGGGTTTTCAATTATGTCTGTTGAGATGTTCATGGTTCATTATTTCCATTCATCATATTATCGCGCGTTTCTCATCAATCTTCGTTCGTTCATTTTCTAGGGACGTTAACAACATTCTGGCACATTTTTATCATCATTCACTCACTCACTCACTCACTCACTCACTCACTCACTTACTTACGACTATTTGTGCGGGGAGGTTACACTTGGGTCCATTTCCATTTACATTCAATGTTGATAGACGCCTTTTTTTTTTTTTTGTTGTTGTTTTGTTGCTGGCAGGTTACAAAGGGCCTCATTTTATGTTGGTTGCAGCAGCGTTTTTCTCCTTCTTCTAGCGTCTTCCCCGCCCCCGCCCCTCCCGCATCCCTCGGTCTCACCACGTTCACTGACAGCCGCGTCTGCGGCTACACCACAACGGCCCCCTCCCGGCAACCCATTCGTTTTCTCTTCTTTTGCACAAAAACAACGCCGCACGCGCCAGCCGAGCGCAGCGCAAGCCACCCACACCGCGCCCCTCCCCGTCTTTATAGCCTCCGCGTCTTGTTTTCTTCGTTTGCCCCCTCCCATCTCCCGAATGCCATGCCATGCCATGCCAGCAGCGTTACGCGTGCCCCTCCCCTGTCCACACACTACCGCGAAACGAACAGCCTTCCGGGCCACATGCAGGGCACGCCCACCGCCATTCCCGGACGCAATTCTCAAAACAACACACACACACACACACACACACACAATGGCTTTGCACACGAACATAGACGGCACGGGCACTGTCGTACATTCTTCCTCAGAACCATCTCAACGAACGTTACGTTACATACACATCCGGGAAAGCAAAGCAACGCAACGCACAATTCAGCCGTCAAAGGTAACGTTCACCACGGCAGACACTTGCCGCCGCGCCGTTACGCGCATTTCAGTGCGGCTACAATACACCTCCGACACGGGAACGTTCCGTTGCTCTACACTGCGTTTCTCCGTTTTGTTTGGTTTTTTTTCCGTTTTCTCTCTCTCTCTCTCTCTCTCTCTCTCTCTCTCTATATATATATATTGTTTTTTTCCCCTCTGTCCTTTCCTCCACCATTCTCTCCTCACGTTCTGCCCAGACATTCGACCGATCAGAGGTTCGTTCACCTTTCGGTAACCGTTCTCAGCGCGACGGTGTACCAACGGTATGACGGTATGACGGTATGACGGGTGTTCAAGACGTCCGGTGTACCGCGCCGATCGACAGTTTCCCAGAGGCGACGGATCGGACCACATCACCGACATACACACAAACACGTGTACGCACATTCGCCAAAGCGACCGTCGTCTTCTAGCGTCGCGCTTACTCTACTGTACTGCACTGGACACGCGAGCATGCATCTTCAATGACGACGTCGGTGTGCGTGCGTCGTACGCACACAAGCAGACACAGTCGGTCAGACACGACTATCGAAATCAGAGTCGGGGGAAAGGTACATATCATCGTGCGTGTCGCCCGTACAATGCAATACACAGTGGTGTGTCTCAATGCGCGTTCACATTTAAACGTCACTCACACGCCTCCACGCTGCATTTACAGACACATTTCACCCTCGCCATATATGGCGTGCAAACCGACCCGCAAACGGCCGTCGTTACACACTGACATTCCCAACAATCGCGTGTCGTTTCCACCCGTCACGTAACTAACCGGCACCTCCATCCAAAGGGCACATCACCGATCGCACTTCCCCCCCCCCCCCTCGCAGACAACGACTTGTGCGCACGTGCCTCCATTCCACGTCACACCGTGGCCGCACCCCGCAACACGCGACACGCGACGCGCCCCATAAACAATCAAATTATTCATCGCATCGGCCACCCCACCCCGTCGCGTCGCAACCAAAGCGGTAGCTATTGCCACCGTCCACCCACTCACACACAAAACAAAACAAAAACAACAACAACAACAATTCCGCCCTTCCCGCAAAGGCCATTTGGTGGCCCTGAAAAGGGCCGTTTTGCCGCTCTCGCAACGGAGGATCTCCTTCCATTCCAGAGCCACCTCCTTACTTGGAGCTCGTGTACTTGGTCACCGCCTTCGTGCCCTCGCTCACGGCGTGCTTGGCCAGCTCGCCAGGCAGCAACAGCCGCACAGCGGTCTGGATCTCGCGGGACGTGATGGTCGAGCGCTTGTTGTAGTGCGCCAGGCGAGACGCCTCGGCCGCGATGCGCTCGAAAATGTCGTTCACGAAGCTGTTCATGATGCTCATCGCCTTCGACGAGATGCCCGTGTCAGGGTGCACCTGCTTCAGCACCTTGTAGATGTAGATGGCATAGCTCTCCTTCCTCTTGCGCTTCTTCTTCTTGTCGCCCTTCGAAATGTTCTTCTGCGCCTTGCCAGCCTTCTTGGCGGCCTTCCCGCTAGTCTTGGGCGGCATCGCAAACAAACAAGAACGTACGGCAGCAACACCAGCAGCAAGCGCTCCGCTCTAGTCAGCGTCTCCCCACACAGTGGCACCCAGCGCGCCCCGCCGCCGCACCTTTACCAGCTCGCCCCGTTGCGGCCGCCGACCAATGGGCCGCGAGCGCAACCGGCCGCCGCACCCGAGAGCATAAAGGACCCCCACACCCCTGGCGGCGCCGCCACTCCGCTGCTCGACTCGCTGCGGCTCGCACCGTCCTTCGTCTCGTCTCGTTTTTTTACACCACAGCGCATCGCCATGTCCGGACGCGGAAAGGGAGGCAAAGTCAAGGGCAAGTCAAAGTCCCGCTCAAGCAGGGCCGGGCTCCAGTTCCCGGTCGGCAGAATCCACCGCCTCCTGCGCAAGGGAAACTACGCCGAGCGCGTCGGCGCCGGGGCGCCCGTCTACCTCGCCGCCGTCATGGAGTACCTCGCGGCTGAGGTGCTCGAGCTGGCCGGAAACGCGGCCCGCGACAACAAGAAGACGCGCATCATCCCGCGCCACCTGCAGCTTGCCATCCGCAACGACGAGGAGCTCAACAAGCTCCTGTCGGGCGTCACCATCGCACAGGGTGGTGTCCTGCCCAACATCCAGGCCGTCCTGCTGCCAAAGAAGACCGAGAAGAAGGCCTAAACAGAGAGGCCAGGCAATCGGCACGCGGACCCGCCGCCCAGCAGCGCTGCGTGCTCCCCTGCACGCAACGCGCTTTGCCGGCCCGGCTCGGCTCACAACAATCGGCCCTTTTCAGGGCCACCACACAAACCTACGTCCAAAGCAAAATTTCAGTCGTCCTCGCCGCGCTTTGCTTTACTTTACTTTACTTTAACTTAACTTCACTTCCACAGCCGCCGCCGGCAAGAAGACCATACCAACTGCTACGATTGCAGGGGCAGATATTCTGCGAGGTACCTCGGTGTCACGCCTGACATCGAAGTGTCACATAGGGCAACTTGGCACAAACGCTCACGCCAGGATGCAGATCCTGTACCCCTGTTCCCTCGACCCCGCAACAGGGGTAGCGATACTGGAAATATGCGCGCCCTCTATAGGGGCTATGCAGCCAGGTCGACGATGCATCGCCTACAGAAGGGTCCAAAGCAGAGCGCTCTACGACGGGCCTTACACGTCCCCGCGGCAGACCTGCCTACAACCACCCACAACACGATTCCGCGCCCTGGCACAAGCGTTCTACGCCACCGCGCGGAATTCAGAAAATGACTATTACGTCTTGACCCTTGGGCAATATGAACACCACAGGGACAGATGTGCAAGACCCGAGTCGCTACTCCAGCAGTAGCACAAACAGAACACATAATCACTCTCAACAAACAGCAACGTCCGAAAAAGCACACTACCAAAGATAAGAACAACACACAGAAAAGAGGAGCAAATGTCCACAGGCGACAATAACCTCCACCAACTCCCCCTCTAACGGTAGAGGACTAAAGGAAAGAGAGAAGAACAACAAGAAGAGCCGCCGCCATCTTGTCGTCCACAGCCCGTGTGGCCACACACACGTTTCTCTTTTGTTTTTCGTTTGCCTCAAGCACCTCCACGCACGCACAGTCGCCTTCCAAACGACAACGACAGCAATAATCACCAACTGTTAAACGAGCGTGTCGACACACCGCCCTCCACTCCCGCGCGCCCCATACAAACGAAACAGCTGATCCGGCCGCCTATGGGCACGCCTTGCCTCGGCAACTCCAACGCCGCCGCAAACACACAGCCAAAACCACGCAAATATTCACCGCCTCTCGCACAACAACAACAACAACAACAACAACAACACACAGCCCGGCGTCTCCATCGATCGATAAACAAAACAAACACACAACGCCCTCTCTCGCGCGCGCGCGCACGCACACACACACACACACACACACACACACACACACACACACACACAGCCACAAGACCCGCTTCCTTTCCTTTCTCCCAGTCACGTCACGTCAGTCAAACGCAAACGAAATGAAGAATGAAAGAAACAAGGCAGGCAGGCAACACACGCAGCAACAACACAGACTCTTTCGCACTTTTCAATTTCCGAACAGTGTGGTGGCCCTGAAAAGGGCCGTTTTCGTCTCTCCCACGGCCGCGGGAAGGCCAACGCGGCACAGCACACCGGCTGCGACGCGCCTAACCGCCGAAACCGTACAGGGTGCGCCCCTGCCTCTTCAGGGCGTACACCACGTCCATGGCCGTCACAGTCTTGCGCTTGGCGTGCTCAGTGTACGTCACCGCGTCGCGGATCACGTTCTCCAGGAACACCTTCAGCACTCCGCGGGTCTCCTCGTAGATCAGACCAGAGATGCGCTTCACGCCGCCCCTGCGAGCCAGGCGGCGGATCGCGGGCTTCGTGATGCCCTGGATGTTGTCGCGCAACACCTTGCGGTGCCGCTTGGCGCCACCCTTGCCGAGCCCCTTTCCTCCCTTGCCGCGGCCAGTCATCTCTTCTAAATCCTCAAAAAGCTCAAGGCAAGCAAAGCGTCTGCTGCAGCGGCTGGCTCCTCACCCGGCGCTAGCGAGTCGGCTACGGTCTGCGCCCGGCGCACGCGCCAGCCCCCCTATATAGACTCTGGCCCGCCCTCCCCCCCACCACGCGCAACCGAGGGCATATAAGCGCACCACGGTGGCTGGCGCGCGCCCGTGTCGTCAAGGCAGCACCCGACGCAGCACCTCGCTCGCCTCCACGCCGCTCCGCTAACCGCTACCGCTATGGCCCGCACAAAGCAAACGGCCCGCAAGTCCACCGGCGGAAAGGCGCCGCGCAAACAGCTCGCCACCAAGGCGGCGAGGAAGAGCGCGCCCGCCACCGGCGGCGTCAAGAAGCCCCACCGCTACAGGCCGGGCACCGTCGCCCTGCGAGAAATCAGGCGCTACCAGAAGAGCACAGAGCTGCTCATCCGCAAGCTGCCATTCCAGCGCCTAGTGCGCGAGATCGCCCAGGACTTCAAGACCGACCTGCGCTTCCAGAGCTCCGCGGTCATGGCCCTGCAGGAGGCCAGCGAGGCCTACCTCGTCGGCCTCTTCGAAGACACCAACCTGTGCGCAATCCACGCCAAGCGCGTCACCATCATGCCCAAGGACATCCAGCTCGCGCGCCGCATCCGCGGCGAGCGCGCCTAAACACCGCGCCAGCCGCTGGGCACCGCCCACGCACGCAACAAACAAAACGGCCCTTTTAAGGGCCACTAACATCACTCCGTCGCGAGCAAACTTTGTCGGTCGCCTCTCGCCCCACAACCACAGAACCAAAGACAAAACACCACTTCCACTTCCCGTCCGTCCGCCACAGCCGCTCTCCCCTGCCAGCTTGCTGGCGCGCGCAACAATCAACATCATGCCTCCCCGGCGCGGCGCTCAAAGCGCACAATACCCATCGGCCGACGCCGTCAACCACACGGCCGGCCGCCGCTTCGTTTCGAAAAGAAAACGAAACAAAAAGCCAGGCACGTCCAACGCCACCGACCCTTTCCACATCTCAACGTCCCCCGCCCCCGTTGCAAGAACACACACACAAGACAAGACACATCCGAGAAGACGGCAGGCAGGCCAACCAAAGTATTCAAACAACATGACACAAAACCAACCGTCGGCCGGCCGCGACCAAAAAAAAAAAAACGGCGACAATCAACCGCAACGACAAAACCGCTACCGCCGCCCGCACCCGCCACCGACCCCCCCCCCCGCAATCCAACCACCACGGCACGCAAACAGTATCCACACACGGGCATACAGAAACGCCAGACGACACAACCACACCGCAACACAAACACGACAATCAAAACCTTCCCGACGTGCTTTGATGGCCCTGAGAAGGGCCGTTTTGGGCCGCGCGTCTGTTGCGCGCCACTAGACGACGGGGACGGGGGGTGCGGACGACGGAGTCAACCGCCAACCCTTCCTTTCCCATTCCTCTCTACTTCTTCTTCTTGGGCGAAGCCTTCGCCTTAGACGGCGTCGTCGCCTTCTTCGGGCGCGGCGCCTTCGGCTTCTTCGTCGGAACCTTGGCGGCCTTCTTCGCCTTCGACGGCGACTTGGCCTTGGCCGGCTTGGCAGCAGCCGCCTTCTTCGCACCGGCGGGAGCGGCCGACGCCGCAGACGCCTTCTTGGCGGCGCCCGCCTTCCGACCAGTCGCCGCCTTCACGCCACCAGCCTTCTTTGCGCCGGCCGCACGGGCGCCCTTCTTCTCCTTGCTGGCCGGAGCGGCGCGCTTCTTCTTGGCACCGCCAGCACGAGCCTTGCCGCCCTCAGCCGCCCCGCCGCCGGCGCCGGCAAGCTTGAAAGAGCCGGACGCGCCCTTCCCCTTCGTCTGCACCAGCTCGCCCGCCACCACGGCCGACTTGAGGTACTTCTTGATAAACGGCGCCAGCTTCTCCGCGTCCAGCTTGTAGTGCGCGGCAATGTACTTCTTGATCGCCTGCAGCGACGATCCGCCGCGCTCCTTCAGACTCTTGATGGCGGCCGTCACCATCTCAGAGGTGCGCGGGTGCGCAGGCTTGGCGCGCGGCTTCTTCGCAGACGACGCAGACTTTGCCTTCTTCGTAGTGCCGGTGGCGGCGGGTGCCGCAGCAGTCTCGTTCGTAGCCGCCTGATCTGCCATTTCGACGACGCGCGTTAACACACAGCGAGCAGCGAGAGCGAGAGGAGACACGCAGCGAGCGGAGCGCACAGCAGAGGAATAGCCGCCTCGACGCACAGGCCCAGCCAGTGTCGCGGGCGGGCGCGGACGGCCGAGAGAGCGGCCGCCACTCTGCGCGCCGCCGCGCCGCGCCTCCCGCGCTTGCTACCGCCCAACGTCCGACAGCCTGTGCGGAGCAGCCCCACACCTGCGCCACAACCACCCGCGCCTTTCAAACCACCGAGGATGGGGCTACACACAGCCACACCACAGTCGCCAACCAGTCGCCACGGCAGCGCCGCAAACCACGGCCAAACTGCAGCCACCGCGCGCTACAGCCTGGGTCGGCCCGCCGAGAATCGCCGCCCACGCCCAAATGCCGCCCCCACAGCCCCAGCCGGCGACCGGCCACAATGGCCAAACCTTCGGCAAAAGCCCCGCACCGTCGCCGCGGCAGCCCGGCCAGCGCGGCCGGCGCCACAGCCACACAAGCGGAGGCGTGCGGCGATGACGGCCGTGCAAACGCACCTCCGCCGCCCCATCGCCCTCCCACCGTTTCCCGATCGGCCCGCAGCCGTCGGGCCACGTCCTCCTCCTCTCGCCCGCCAACATTCACAGCCCTTTCGTTCGTTTCCCAACAATTTCAATTGTGCCCGCCGCAAAAACGGGCGCCGCCTGCAAAGCAACATGCTCCGCCGGAGCGCCCCTCGCCGCTTACGAGCCAACCCCTCGCCCGAGGCAAACCCGAAATCCGCAACTACAGACCAACCCAATCTGCCGTCAGCACACACGACAGCCAACATCACGCGTTACGAGTTAGACATTAGGTTCACACGTCTCGGTTAGGTTCGGTGGACGTGGGTTAGGTTAAGGGCACTTGGGTTAGGTTAAGCATTCAAAACACACGTCAGGCGTCAGAGGTTAGGTTAGGTTACGTTACATTAAGGTTAGGTTAGGGGCACCTCGGTTAGGTTAAGGGTCGGTGTTAGGTTAAGCGTCAAACTTAGGTTAAGCATTCAAACACACGTCGGGCGTCAGAGGTTAGGTTAGGTTAGGTTAGGTTAAGGCCACTTGGGTTAGGTTAAGCCTCAAACTTAGGTTAAGCATTCAAACACACGTCGGGCGTCAGGTGGCCGCAGCAGCCGCACCTACCTACCCACCCACCTCACGGCCGGACAGCTTGGCTTACTTGGCGCTGAGGCTGACCTCACCGCACCTCACGCTACGCAACGCTACAGGTTCGGTTCGCTCAGCTTAGGCTTAGAGCTTAAGCGCCCAGGTCGGATTACGACGTTGGTTCACCTTCGGGCGCCACACTTTGGGTGTAAAGGTCGCGTCGGGTCGTCGGCACGCCGCAAAAACAAAAGCGAAGCCACAGGACAACGCCGACAAACGGGCAGCACGACCACGACCAGATACCGAGACACACGGACCACCCACCGGCCAAAGGGCACCAAACAACAAACCAGAGCACCACGTGTCGACCAGAGCAACCCGCCGCTCACGCGACGTGGCTGGCACCGAAGGGCCGCCGCAACTGCGCTTTCCGCGCCGGGCCGGATGCACGTGCGGCAACACCACCACCGCACACAGCCGCTGTTCAACATCAACCAACAACACGCCGCGGTCGCAGCCTCAACGCCAGCACACGTTTGCACCACCATTCACACGCACCGCACAAACAGCTGTCGCCGACAACACAAACACACCGCAACGACGCCGCCGCCCCTACTTGTGCCGGCCACCCACCCCACCGACGGCGCACCTGTCGCCGGCCGGCAGTCGACACGGGAAACGCACACCGCCACTTCGCTCGCGCGCACGCCACCAACCAGTCGTCGTCTCCAAAACAACAAACAAACAAACATAGGGCAGGCAACAAATCGCCTCGCACGAACCGTCCACAAAACTATCAAAGCACAGCCTCTGGCTAACGGCCACGACGCAGCGGCACGCTGCTCCTTTCCCCGCCCCCACTCGATTCACGAAGGCACGCGACACCGCCAACGACGGCCTCGCTTCCCGCAACCGACACCTTTCCGCCACTACGCACAGCCGCACCCGACGCCCGTGCCAACGACACAACTACTGCACTATCCACCGCCGCCTCCCCCTTCCCGTCGTACACACACACAGCCAGCCAGCCAGCCAGCCAGCCAAAACCACACCAACGACCCAAACATGCACGTGCAACGGCACACCCCAACCAGTCAACGTCGACAACCACACGCACGGCTCGAAACCGGCGCCCTTCCACGTTGCCATCAAGCTACACACAAGACACAAGGAACCAACAACAGCAAGCCTGCCCGCCCGCCCCACTCTCACGCCGCAAAAAGCACACCGAAACCGCCAAACGCACATTCCCATCGCACCGACACCGACCGGCTCGCTACCACCACACCTCTCGGCAGCCGTTTCGCAAACATGACACGGCGCGACATGACATCACGACCAACTCTCCTCTCCAGACGCCTTCGGCCGGAGCACAACGCCGCCAATTCGCCACACACACACACACACACACACACACACAGTCGACAGGCGCCCGCCCGCCCGCCCTGCACGACGCCGCGCAGCAAAGGCGCCCGCAAACACATACCTCTCCTCTCTCTCGGCCGCCCGACGCGCCAACCGCCACACCGCCAGCCACTCGCAATTGTGCACTGCCGCCAGCCACACGTCCAACACGCCGCGCCGCCTCCGGCCACCCGCCAGGGGGCGCTCACGTCCGCGACAACAGCGCGGCCCGCCGGGCCAAACCGAACCGAGCCGAGCCGCCCGCCGCTGCTCTGCACATCTTCCTGCGCGCATCAACAAAACGAGGCAAGCGAGCACACCCCGTCACAACGCCACATCACGCAAATGCCGTGCCGACCTCTTGTGTCTACCGCCTAAATTGCACTCACTCACCAGCCGCCCCTTCTTCTTCTTCCTACCTATCTATCTGTGCGTCTGTGTCGGTCCGCGCGTGACGCCTCTCAACATCCGCCGTCGCCGTCCCCGTCCCCGTTTCCGCCCCAATGCCATCGTCGCGCCGCCTCCTCCTCCTCCTCCGCCCCTGTCCGGCCCGCACCACACCATACACCGCTGCTTGTCCCGGCCGTTGCCACCAAAGGCGCCTACCGCAAACGCGCCACGCCGCAGCCCCCGTGCGTGCATCTCCGTGCCGACGCTGCCTCTCTGCCCTCCCGCACGCACTCGACCGACCGACATGCACTGCGTCGACGGCCTCGACAACACAGTCTCTGGCTCCGCACTGCGTCTTCCGGTACGCGCGCTGAAACACGTATGTACTCATTACCAGCGATGGCGAGGCACGACACAATCTCTGACCAGAGCGTTTCTTATCGTCGCTAGTCTGCGCCACACGACACTAGTAGCACGTAGCGGGTCGGCAGGAACAGTTGTCATCTATATGTGGCGGGTCGGGAGAGGTAGTAGTCAGTCGACAGTATTAGCGAGTGGACGGTTGTACTGAGCGGGCGGCGGCGTGCTCTTCTCGCGACTCTGGTCTCCGTTCGGGACGATGCATACTGTTATTACAGGTAAGGTAATGAAGCTGCATTGCGCAAATCTAATACTGTATGTCAATTGTAACTATTTTCTTCACAACAAAATGCCCCAATAATACTTTGTTTCCAAACAAACTTTTTTAAAGTACAACCATTCATTTCCATTTAAATAATATTTCCTACGCATTTCCTCCAACAATCAAAATTAAATGTGAGCCGGCATTCATTGCACGACGCTGTGTACAGGTATCTACAGTTAAGAGCACATATAGATGCAGTTTGTTTTTTCTCTTTTGTCTTTTTTGTTTTTTTTTTTTTTTTTTTGACGTAACGATCTTTTGCTCTTTTTATTCTAATTTGTACGTACGCTGTTTGTTTAGATTTTTATATTGGTAATGCCACGTAGCGCTCCGCGTGAAAATCACTGCCTGTGCTGTGTGCAGTCTGTGGCTAGTTTGCATTGTTGTTGTCATGAACTGCTATAGCTGGATGTGAACAGCGCGTAGCGTTGCGCAGTTAGGGGTGAGCCGCCAGCACTGGTGCATGTGAGGACAGAGATGGCGGACGTTTCAAATTACATATATTATGACTGGTGATGATATTAAGGGTAAATACATTGTTTGTTGTTCTCTATTAAACATCTTTACTTTGCTAACTATCCCTATCGGTAGTTAGTGCCCTCCGTAGTTTGGAATCTCTTATTTAGCTGGCAGCAGTGGTGCTCGCTGTATTGCAGTAGTTCGAGTAATGAAGATTTTTGTGAGGTAAGTGATTTCCGACAGGTGTACTTTAATGTTACTCAGGGCCATTCTTTTGCAGGGATCTTTGATAGTCAGATTGCGTTGCGCTCAAAATATTGTGTGTCAGTTTAAGCACAGTTTTGTATACATTGTTGTTCAAAGGGGGGCGTTTCAGAATACACAGGGCCGAAGGTCAGCCAGCGCTGCCCTTACAACGTTTATCGGGTTTTCAATTATGTCTGTTGAGATGTTCATGGTTCATTATTTCCATTCATCATATTATCGCGCGTTTCTCATCAATCTTCGTTCGTTCATTTTCTAGGGACGTTAACAACATTCTGGCACATTTTTATCATCATTCACTCACTCACTCACTCACTCACTCACTCACTCACTTACTTACGACTATTTGTGCGGGGAGGTTACACTTGGGTCCATTTCCATTTACATTCAATGTTGATAGACGCCTTTTTTTTTTTTTGTTGTTGTTTTGTTGCTGGCAGGTTACAAAGGGCCTCATTTTATGTTGGTTGCAGCAGCGTTTTTCTCCTTCTTCTAGCGTCTTCCCCGCCCCCGCCCCTCCCGCATCCCTCGGTCTCACCACGTTCACTGACAGCCGCGTCTGCGGCTACACCACAACGGCCCCCTCCCGGCAACCCATTCGTTTTCTCTTCTTTTGCACAAAAACAACGCCGCACGCGCCAGCCGAGCGCAGCGCAAGCCACCCACACCGCGCCCCTCCCCGTCTTTATAGCCTCCGCGTCTTGTTTTCTTCGTTTGCCCCCTCCCATCTCCCGAATGCCATGCCATGCCATGCCAGCAGCGTTACGCGTGCCCCTCCCCTGTCCACACACTACCGCGAAACGAACAGCCTTCCGGGCCACATGCAGGGCACGCCCACCGCCATTCCCGGACGCAATTCTCAAAACAACACACACACACACACACACACACACAATGGCTTTGCACACGAACATAGACGGCACGGGCACTGTCGTACATTCTTCCTCAGAACCATCTCAACGAACGTTACGTTACATACACATCCGGGAAAGCAAAGCAACGCAACGCACAATTCAGCCGTCAAAGGTAACGTTCACCACGGCAGACACTTGCCGCCGCGCCGTTACGCGCATTTCAGTGCGGCTACAATACACCTCCGACACGGGAACGTTCCGTTGCTCTACACTGCGTTTCTCCGTTTTGTTTGGTTTTTTTTCCGTTTTCTCTCTCTCTCTCTCTCTCTCTCTCTCTCTATATATATATTTGTTTTTTCCCCTCTGTCCTTTCCTCCACCATTCTCTCCTCACGTTCTGCCCAGACATTCGACCGATCAGAGGTTCGTTCACCTTTCGGTAACCGTTCTCAGCGCGACGGTGTACCAACGGTATGACGGTATGACGGTATGACGGGTGTTCAAGACGTCCGGTGTACCGCGCCGATCGACAGTTTCCCAGAGGCGACGGATCGGACCACATCACCGACATACACACAAACACGTGTACGCACATTCGCCAAAGCGACCGTCGTCTTCTAGCGTCGCGCTTACTCTACTGTACTGCACTGGACACGCGAGCATGCATCTTCAATGACGACGTCGGTGTGCGTGCGTCGTACGCACACAAGCAGACACAGTCGGTCAGACACGACTATCGAAATCAGAGTCGGGGGAAAGGTACATATCATCGTGCGTGTCGCCCGTACAATGCAATACACAGTGGTGTGTCTCAATGCGCGTTCACATTTAAACGTCACTCACACGCCTCCACGCTGCATTTACAGACACATTTCACCCTCGCCATATATGGCGTGCAAACCGACCCGCAAACGGCCGTCGTTACACACTGACATTCCCAACAATCGCGTGTCGTTTCCACCCGTCACGTAACTAACCGGCACCTCCATCCAAAGGGCACATCACCGATCGCACTTCCCCCCCCCCCCTCGCAGACAACGACTTGTGCGCACGTGCCTCCATTCCACGTCACACCGTGGCCGCACCCCGCAACACGCGACACGCGACGCGCCCCATAAACAATCAAATTATTCATCGCATCGGCCACCCCACCCCGTCGCGTCGCAACCAAAGCGGTAGCTATTGCCACCGTCCACCCACTCACACACAAAACAAAACAAAAACAACAACAACAACAATTCCGCCCTTCCCGCAAAGGCCATTTGGTGGCCCTGAAAAGGGCCGTTTTGCCGCTCTCGCAACGGAGGATCTCCTTCCATTCCAGAGCCACCTCCTTACTTGGAGCTCGTGTACTTGGTCACCGCCTTCGTGCCCTCGCTCACGGCGTGCTTGGCCAGCTCGCCAGGCAGCAACAGCCGCACAGCGGTCTGGATCTCGCGGGACGTGATGGTCGAGCGCTTGTTGTAGTGCGCCAGGCGAGACGCCTCGGCCGCGATGCGCTCGAAAATGTCGTTCACGAAGCTGTTCATGATGCTCATCGCCTTCGACGAGATGCCCGTGTCAGGGTGCACCTGCTTCAGCACCTTGTAGATGTAGATGGCATAGCTCTCCTTCCTCTTGCGCTTCTTCTTCTTGTCGCCCTTCGAAATGTTCTTCTGCGCCTTGCCAGCCTTCTTGGCGGCCTTCCCGCTAGTCTTGGGCGGCATCGCAAACAAACAAGAACGTACGGCAGCAACACCAGCAGCAAGCGCTCCGCTCTAGTCAGCGTCTCCCCACACAGTGGCACCCAGCGCACGGCACGGCACGGCAAAACTTGACGGGACTTTCGTCCGCTTATGTGCTGAAGGATCGCTCTAGGCCTGCCTTCAGAATGAGTGATTCGGTTCGAGATGGCGTTGTTATATGTCTATGTCGGTAGAAATCATAAAAGTTGACAGATTATAAAATCAGGAGTGACCCAGCTGCGGTGAAACCGTCAGTTGGGGCGGTATCGGCGCTGTAGTATCAGCGTCGGATGGGCGTAAGGAATATCTCCAACAGCACGACTAAGGACTGTGAGATGATCATGTGGTGAATTTTGTAGGAAGGCGAGAGTGTTTGAGGCGCGAAGACGAATTTGATGGACCAGTGGCGGAATGTGGAGAAGTCGTCGGATATCGTTGTTGGAGACATAACGTGGAGCGTTTGATATGATCCTGAGTGATTTGCTTTGAACTATTTGTGCCTGGAGAACATGAGTGTCTGCTGCTAGTCCCCACAGTTCACAGCCATATAGCAGGATTGACAGGACACAGGACGTCCAGATGAGTAGTTTAGATTGTATCGAAAGGCCAGGGCTTTTCAACAGAGGGTAGAGTTTGTGTGTCATTCCGTAAGCCTTTTGGCAGACACCGTCGACGTGGGGTTTCCACGTGAGGCGACTGTCGAATGTGAGACCAAGGTAGGTTACTGTCCTAGACCAAGGAATGCGTCGGCCTTCGAGTTCAACCAGGCGAGCTGGCGGAGTTCGTTTGTTTGTAAAAAGAATGGCCTGAGTCTTGTCTGCATTAATTTTTATTTTCCATATGTTGCTCCATTGAGTGATCTGTTGTAGGTGACGTGTGAGATTCAGAGCGATAAATTGTAGGTTTCTGTGTGAGTTGAAGACTGCAGTGTCATCTGCATATAACGCGAGATGGTTGGAGACACGGGATGGGATGTCATTTGTGTATACGGCGTACAGAATTGGGGAGAGGAGAGACCCCTGGGGTACACCAGCTTCCACGGCCCGGATTGAGCTTCGGCTTCGGCCTTGCATGACATAAAAGGATCGGCCAGTTAAGAAGCGTTTAAGAATGTGAATTATATGGAGAGGGCAGCCGTATTCTGCAAGCTTATATAGTAGACCATCGTGCCATACTCGGTCGAAGGCTTTTTCAATGTCTAGCAAGACCATGCCAGTACTTTTACGCTCCAGTTGCGCTGTACGGATGGTATCGTGGAGGCGGATGAGCTGGTGGATCGTGCCATGGCCCGCCCGAAACCCAAACTGTTGTGGGACGAGGATTGAGTGTGCGTCGAGGAAGGATTGGAGGTGGGAGAGGATAATACGTTCGAGAATTTTGCCTAGGAAGTTGAGGAGGGAAATAGGGCGGTAGTTCTGAGGGAAGAGTGGATCTTTTCGAGGTTTCGGGAGGGCAATGACACGAGCCAGCTTCCATACAGGAGGGAAGTAGTTGTGAGTAAGGCAGCTATTGTATAGATTGACCAGATAGGAAAGCGCAGTTGGTGAGAGATGGTGAAGGAGGGCCGGCCGGATACCGTCGGGACCGGGGGCTTTTCGGGATGGTATGTTGCTGATGTAAGTCGCCACCTCCGGCAGAGTGACCGGTGGAAAGATGGTATCGGTACGACGGCGAAGGAGCTGACGGACCCGGCGATGGACTCGGGTCTCATGGGCGTCAGCCTCGTCGTCGTCGATCTCGTTTAGACAAAATTGGCGCTCGAGACTGTGTGCGAGGGCCTCCGCCTTGTCCTGAGGCGAGTAGACCAGGCCTTGGGGACCATGGAGTGGCTGAGAAGGAGGAGGAGTGGTCGTGGTCTCTTTGACTATGCGCCACAGATGGTCTGGGCGGTCAGCAGTCTCGCGGAGGCGCCGATTCCATGTCTGATCGTGGACCTCTTGTAATCGAGCTCGAAGCTCTTGAGCTAATGATTGCCAAATCCGCTTGTCGACTGGGTCGCGGAGGCGTTGCCACCGGCGACGAAATCGACGTTTTGTGCGGATTAATTCCTGGACGTCTGGCGGAAGGTCCAGGCGACGAGGAGGTTGAAGGACTCGTCGGGAAGAGGTGCGGTAACATTCGGTGAAGATTTTTGCTAATCGGTCCGCCGTCGGATCAATGTGGCTGCGGCGGGTGATGGGCGGAAGCTCAAGGACATGGAGGTCAACGAGTTGTTGGTAGCGTTCCCAGTTTGTATTGATAACGTAAGCCGGACGGAGCTGGTCTTGTGGACGTGCGTCAAGGAATTCGAGGGTCACCGGATTGTGATCAGAGTCAAGCTCTGAGATCACAGAGATCCGGTGGACCCACGGAATATCCCGAGCCAGAAAGATGTCAAGGATATCAGGACGGTAGCGAGCTGTTTTGTGGAAGTGAGTGGGTGAATCTGGAGCAATGACTCGGATAGCGGCATTCAGTTCGAGGTACTGAAATAGCCGACGTCCATTTGCGTTGGTAGAACGGCATCCCCACGTCCCGTGCTTGGAATTGAAGTCCCCTCCCACAAGGACCTTGGGGCCCAGGTGGAAGAGGATATCCAAGTCGGCCGGGAGTATAGCGCGAGCGGGGGAGTTGTAGGCTGCGGCAAGGGTCAACGACAGTCCGTATAGCTGTATATCTATAGCTGTGGCCTCCAGGTGTTGCATGTTCGGTATCTGTCGAAGTCGGTGCGTAATGCACTGTTTGACTAGGACAAGAGTACCGCCATGTGGTCGATCTGCGCGGTCGGATCGATACGCGAAGTAATTGGGAACGGAAAACTGTTGGTGAGGTTTTAAGTGCGTTTCGCAAATAAGGGCTATGTCGACACCCGTGTCTTCGAGAAAGCCCTCAAGGGAGTGGCGTTGGCGAAGAACACCATCGGCGTTCCAACTGATTATACGGAATGGGCGGTGTAGATTATGGTCCATCTGAGAAGTAGGAGATGAAGGCGGAAAGGATTATCATTAATTTACTGAACGGATCAGAAGCAGAATTGAGTTGATGGATAGTGGATCGTACAAGAGAAATGATTTTCGGAATGTTGAACTGCTGCAACAAGGCAGCAAGGTCAGCAAGGTGGTTAGAAAAGGGGAAGGAGAAAGTAGGGGGCGGGGGTGCAGAGGGCTCTGGAGAGGGGTTTGCAGTTCCCCAAGCTGAGTGGGAAGCAGTCGCCGGTCGTGAGGCAGGACGTCGCGGTGGCGTCGGTCCCTTGCCGGCAGCAGAGGAAGACGGTGGAGTAGGGGCACGACGTGCTCGCAGTTGTGGAAAATTTTCAGTATTAACTGGTGGAGCAGCTGGCGTCGAAGGCGCCGAGGCTGCAGGAGTGGGGGAGCTGCGGGAGCTCGCCAATGCTTTTTGATAAGCTGCACATTTTCGGTAGTTGGCTGGGTGAGCCTGTCCGCAATTGCAGCATTTGGGCGGGTCAGTTGGCTTCTTTTGACAAAGTCTGGTAAGATGGTCACCGCCACACTTGACGCAACGCGGCAGGCGGCCGCAGTTGCGGGAGCCGTGTCCGAAACGCTGGCAATTGAAACATTGTGTCAAGCCAGACTCGTTACGATAGGATTCCACATCTACCTTCATGTGAAGGAGGAATTTAATTTTATAGACGTCGTATACATTAGGTGTACAATGTAGTACAACAACAAACAGAGGCCATTTAATGTCTGTAAGTTTACCCTGTGCGTCTGGCACCTGCTGGTGCATAACAGTGACAGATTGCACTGTGAAACCCAGTTCCTCCAGCGCTTCCTTAACGTCAGCGGGAGGGGTCGTGGGTTCGAGGTGCCTGACGACGACTTTCAAAATTTTAAGCGGGTCAAGATCGTAAGTATGGTATTGAATGGCACGTGCTTTTAGGTACTCAATCATATAGCGGTAGTCGGAAGGATTTTCAAATTCATATCGGATATTGCCTCTTTTGTACTGGCAGGAAAAGGATCCCTTTAGGTGCCCCTTCAATTCCTTGATTCGTTCGAGGTAATTAGTTGTATCGTGAACAATGATAGGCGGCACCTTGGGGGCTTTGGCAGGAGTAGGAGCCGGGAGATTGTCAGGATTTTGGTCAGCTGGTGTGATATCGCCTAAACTTTCGTATCTATTAGATGTCGGAACTGTAACCTCGTATGCCTCAACCATGTCGACGTGACTGGTGTCAGTCGCCGCATGGGAAGCGGAGGTGTTTTGAGGTAACTGAGACGGAGCAGGGTCCTGACGGTCAGTAGATTGTTTTTTTCTGTCAGGTGCCCTGGATTCTGTTGATTCAGAGTCAGTAACTGAAGGGGGATGCGCGTGCTTGCGTGAAGCATGCGTATATGGAGCATCCCGCACCTTCGTATTTGATTTCATTGATTTTCGACGTGAAGCGGGAGCTGCAGCGTCAGCGGAGCCGGGTGTAGGGGCGGCCAGGACGGCTTCGTTGTCACCGTTAGGTATCCCGCCGGAGCCTGGCGCCACGCTACTTGAACCCAGCTCAACGCCGTCAAGCTGCGTCTGCTCGACCGCTTGATTGACATGTTCTTGATTAACTTGAGTTATCGGATCCGACAGCCGTCGGTGATCTGATCGAGAGGATGGCAGAAGAGATTCAGACGAGTACGACAGTAACTCGGCGCAAGACATGATATTCTTGCCGGATGAGGGAAACAACCCTCGAGAACCGGCTGAGGAAGCGGCCATCGTGGCCTTTGACTCCGCCGCGAGCGACGAAATCAACGCGCGCGACGACCAAAACTAACGCACAAAATAATCGCCTCGATTGAACGACGACGCGGAATAACGCACAAAGCGCACGTCCGACTAACGCCGATTACACAGATACGCGCGGAAAAACAAACTAAACTATCACGTAACACAGCAAGCGCTCCGCTCTAGTCAGCGTCTCCCCACACAGTGGCACCCAGCGCGCCCCGCCGCCGCACCTTTACCAGCTCGCCCCGTTGCGGCCGCCGACCAATGGGCCGCGAGCGCAACCGGCCGCCGCACCCGAGAGCATAAAGGACCCCCACCCCTGGCGGCGCCGCCACTCCGCTGCTCGACTCGCTGCGGCTCGCACCGTCCTTCGTCTCGTCTCGTCTCGTTTTTTTACACCACAGCGCATCGCCATGTCCGGACGCGGAAAGGGAGGCAAAGTCAAGGGCAAGTCAAAGTCCCGCTCAAGCAGGGCCGGGCTCCAGTTCCCGGTCGGCAGAATCCACCGCCTCCTGCGCAAGGGAAACTACGCCGAGCGCGTCGGCGCCGGGGCGCCCGTCTACCTCGCCGCCGTCATGGAGTACCTCGCGGCTGAGGTGCTCGAGCTGGCCGGAAACGCGGCCCGCGACAACAAGAAGACGCGCATCATCCCGCGCCACCTGCAGCTTGCCATCCGCAACGACGAGGAGCTCAACAAGCTCCTGTCGGGCGTCACCATCGCACAGGGTGGTGTCCTGCCCAACATCCAGGCCGTCCTGCTGCCAAAGAAGACCGAGAAGAAGGCCTAAACAGAGAGGCCAGGCAATCGGCACGCGGACCCGCCGCCCAGCAGCGCTGCGTGCTCCCCTGCACGCAACGCGCTTTGCCGGCCCGGCCCGGCTCGGCTCACAACAATCGGCCCTTTTCAGGGCCACCACACAAACCTACGTCCAAAGCAAAATTTCAGTCGTCCTCGCCGCGCTTTGCTTTACTTTACTTTACTTTAACTTAACTTCACTTCCACAGCCGCCGCCGGCAAGAAGACCATACCAACTGCTACGATTGCAGGGGCAGGTATTCTGCGAGGTACCTCGGTGTCACGCCTGACATCGAAGTGTCACATAGGGCAACTTGGCACAAACGCTCACGCCAGGATGCAGATCCTGTACCCCTGTTCCCTCGACCCCGCAACAGGGGTAGCGATACTGGAAATATGCGCGCCCTCTATAGGGGCTATGCAGCCAGGTCGACGATGCATCGCCTACAGAAGGGTCCAAAGCAGAGCGCTCTACGACGGGCCTTACACGTCCCCGCGGCAGACCTGCCTACAACCACCCACAACACGATTCCGCGCCCTGGCACAAGCGTTCTACGCCACCGCGCGGAATTCAGAAAATGACTATTACGTCTTGACCCTTGGGCAATATGAACACCACAGGGACAGATGTGCAAGACCCGAGTCGCTACTCCAGCAGTAGCACAAACAGAACACATAATCACTCTCAACAAACAGCAACGTCCGAAAAAGCACACTACCAAAGATAAGAACAACACACAGAAAAGAGGAGCAAATGTCCACAGGCGACAATAACCTCCACCAACTCCCCCTCTAACGGTAGAGGACTAAAGGAAAGAGAGAAGAACAACAAGAAGAGCCGCCGCCATCTTGTCGTCCACAGCCCGTGTGGCCACACACACGTTTCTCTTTTGTTTTTCGTTTGCCTCAAGCACCTCCACGCACGCACAGTCGCCTTCCAAACGACAACGACAGCAATAATCACCAACTGTTAAACGAGCGTGTCGACACACCGCCCTCCACTCCCGCGCGCCCCATACAAACGAAACAGCTGATCCGGCCGCCTATGGGCACGCCTTGCCTCGGCAACTCCAACGCCGCCGCAAACACACAGCCAAAACCACGCAAATATTCACCGCCTCTCGCACAACAACAACAACAACAACAACAACAACACACAGCCCGGCGTCTCCATCGATCGATAAACAAAACAAACACACAACGCCCTCTCTCGCGCGCGCGCGCACGCACACACACACACACACACACACACACACACACACACACACACAGCCACAAGACCCGCTTCCTTTCCTTTCTCCCAGTCACGTCACGTCAGTCAAACGCAAACGAAATGAAGAATGAAAGAAACAAGGCAGGCAGGCAACACACGCAGCAACAACACAGACTCTTTCGCACTTTTCAATTTCCGAACAGTGTGGTGGCCCTGAAAAGGGCCGTTTTCGTCTCTCCCACGGCCGCGGGAAGGCCAACGCGGCACAGCACACCGGCTGCGACGCGCCTAACCGCCGAAACCGTACAGGGTGCGCCCCTGCCTCTTCAGGGCGTACACCACGTCCATGGCCGTCACAGTCTTGCGCTTGGCGTGCTCAGTGTACGTCACCGCGTCGCGGATCACGTTCTCCAGGAACACCTTCAGCACTCCGCGGGTCTCCTCGTAGATCAGACCAGAGATGCGCTTCACGCCGCCCCTGCGAGCCAGGCGGCGGATCGCGGGCTTCGTGATGCCCTGGATGTTGTCGCGCAACACCTTGCGGTGCCGCTTGGCGCCACCCTTGCCGAGCCCCTTTCCTCCCTTGCCGCGGCCAGTCATCTCTTCTAAATCCTCAAAAAGCTCAAGGCAAGCAAAGCGTCTGCTGCAGCGGCTGGCTCCTCACCCGGCGCTAGCGAGTCGGCTACGGTCTGCGCCCGGCGCACGCGCCAGCCCCCCTATATAGACTCTGGCCCGCCCTCCCCCCACCACGCGCAACCGAGGGCATATAAGCGCACCACGGTGGCTGGCGCGCGCCCGTGTCGTCAAGGCAGCACCCGACGCAGCACCTCGCTCGCCTCCACGCCGCTCCGCTAACCGCTACCGCTATGGCCCGCACAAAGCAAACGGCCCGCAAGTCCACCGGCGGAAAGGCGCCGCGCAAACAGCTCGCCACCAAGGCGGCGAGGAAGAGCGCGCCCGCCACCGGCGGCGTCAAGAAGCCCCACCGCTACAGGCCGGGCACCGTCGCCCTGCGAGAAATCAGGCGCTACCAGAAGAGCACAGAGCTGCTCATCCGCAAGCTGCCATTCCAGCGCCTAGTGCGCGAGATCGCCCAGGACTTCAAGACCGACCTGCGCTTCCAGAGCTCCGCGGTCATGGCCCTGCAGGAGGCCAGCGAGGCCTACCTCGTCGGCCTCTTCGAAGACACCAACCTGTGCGCAATCCACGCCAAGCGCGTCACCATCATGCCCAAGGACATCCAGCTCGCGCGCCGCATCCGCGGCGAGCGCGCCTAAACACCGCGCCAGCCGCTGGGCACCGCCCACGCACGCAACAAACAAAACGGCCCTTTTAAGGGCCACTAACATCACTCCGTCGCGAGCAAACTTTGTCGGTCGCCTCTCGCCCCACAACCACAGAACCAAAGACAAAACACCACTTCCACTTCCCGTCCGTCCGCCACAGCCGCT
Organism: Schistocerca cancellata; assembly: GCF_023864275.1. Lineage (NCBI taxonomy): Eukaryota > Metazoa > Arthropoda > Insecta > Orthoptera > Acrididae > Schistocerca > Schistocerca cancellata. The sequence continues at coordinate 681,353 of NW_026047172.1, forward strand.
CTCCCCTGCCAGCTTGCTGGCGCGCGCAACAATCAACATCATGCCTCCCCGGCGCGGCGCTCAAAGCGCACAATACCCATCGGCCGACGCCGTCAACCACACGGCCGGCCGCCGCTTCGTTTCGAAAAGAAAACGAAACAAAAAGCCAGGCACGTCCAACGCCACCGACCCTTTCCACATCTCAACGTCCCCCGCCCCCGTTGCAAGAACACACACACAAGACAAGACACATCCGAGAAGACGGCAGGCAGGCCAACCAAAGTATTCAAACAACATGACACAAAACCAACCGTCGGCCGGCCGCGACCAAAAAAAAAAAACGGCGACAATCAACCGCAACGACAAAACCGCTACCGCCGCCCGCACCCGCCACCGACCCCCCCCCCGCAATCCAACCACCACGGCACGCAAACAGTATCCACACACGGGCATACAGAAACGCCAGACGACACAACCACACCGCAACACAAACACGACAATCAAAACCTTCCCGACGTGCTTTGATGGCCCTGAGAAGGGCCGTTTTGGGCCGCGCGTCTGTTGCGCGCCACTAGACGACGGGGACGGGGGGTGCGGACGACGGAGTCAACCGCCAACCCTTCCTTTCCCATTCCTCTCTACTTCTTCTTCTTGGGCGAAGCCTTCGCCTTAGACGGCGTCGTCGCCTTCTTCGGGCGCGGCGCCTTCGGCTTCTTCGTCGGAACCTTGGCGGCCTTCTTCGCCTTCGACGGCGACTTGGCCTTGGCCGGCTTGGCAGCAGCCGCCTTCTTCGCACCGGCGGGAGCGGCCGACGCCGCAGACGCCTTCTTGGCGGCGCCCGCCTTCCGACCAGTCGCCGCCTTCACGCCACCAGCCTTCTTTGCGCCGGCCGCACGGGCGCCCTTCTTCTCCTTGCTGGCCGGAGCGGCGCGCTTCTTCTTGGCACCGCCAGCACGAGCCTTGCCGCCCTCAGCCGCCCCGCCGCCGGCGCCGGCAAGCTTGAAAGAGCCGGACGCGCCCTTCCCCTTCGTCTGCACCAGCTCGCCCGCCACCACGGCCGACTTGAGGTACTTCTTGATAAACGGCGCCAGCTTCTCCGCGTCCAGCTTGTAGTGCGCGGCAATGTACTTCTTGATCGCCTGCAGCGACGATCCGCCGCGCTCCTTCAGACTCTTGATGGCGGCCGTCACCATCTCAGAGGTGCGCGGGTGCGCAGGCTTGGCGCGCGGCTTCTTCGCAGACGACGCAGACTTTGCCTTCTTCGTAGTGCCGGTGGCGGCGGGTGCCGCAGCAGTCTCGTTCGTAGCCGCCTGATCTGCCATTTCGACGACGCGCGTTAACACACAGCGAGCAGCGAGAGCGAGAGGAGACACGCAGCGAGCGGAGCGCACAGCAGAGGAATAGCCGCCTCGACGCACAGGCCCAGCCAGTGTCGCGGGCGGGCGCGGACGGCCGAGAGAGCGGCCGCCACTCTGCGCGCCGCCGCGCCGCGCCTCCCGCGCTTGCTACCGCCCAACGTCCGACAGCCTGTGCGGAGCAGCCCCACACCTGCGCCACAACCACCCGCGCCTTTCAAACCACCGAGGATGGGGCTACACACAGCCACACCACAGTCGCCAACCAGTCGCCACGGCAGCGCCGCAAACCACGGCCAAACTGCAGCCACCGCGCGCTACAGCCTGGGTCGGCCCGCCGAGAATCGCCGCCCACGCCCAAATGCCGCCCCCACAGCCCCAGCCGGCGACCGGCCACAATGGCCAAACCTTCGGCAAAAGCCCCGCACCGTCGCCGCGGCAGCCCGGCCAGCGCGGCCGGCGCCACAGCCACACAAGCGGAGGCGTGCGGCGATGACGGCCGTGCAAACGCACCTCCGCCGCCCCATCGCCCTCCCACCGTTTCCCGATCGGCCCGCAGCCGTCGGGCCACGTCCTCCTCCTCTCGCCCGCCAACATTCACAGCCCTTTCGTTCGTTTCCCAACAATTTCAATTGTGCCCGCCGCAAAAACGGGCGCCGCCTGCAAAGCAACATGCTCCGCCGGAGCGCCCCTCGCCGCTTACGAGCCAACCCCTCGCCCGAGGCAAACCCGAAATCCGCAACTACAGACCAACCCAATCTGCCGTCAGCACACACGACAGCCAACATCACGCGTTACGAGTTAGACATTAGGTTCACACGTCTCGGTTAGGTTCGGTGGACGTGGGTTAGGTTAAGGGCACTTGGGTTAGGTTAAGCATTCAAAACACACGTCAGGCGTCAGAGGTTAGGTTAGGTTACGTTACATTAAGGTTAGGTTAGGGGCACCTCGGTTAGGTTAAGGGTCGGTGTTAGGTTAAGCGTCAAACTTAGGTTAAGCATTCAAACACACGTCGGGCGTCAGAGGTTAGGTTAGGTTAGGTTAGGTTAAGGCCACTTGGGTTAGGTTAAGCCTCAAACTTAGGTTAAGCATTCAAACACACGTCGGGCGTCAGGTGGCCGCAGCAGCCGCACCTACCTACCCACCCACCTCACGGCCGGACAGCTTGGCTTACTTGGCGCTGAGGCTGACCTCACCGCACCTCACGCTACGCAACGCTACAGGTTCGGTTCGCTCAGCTTAGGCTTAGAGCTTAAGCGCCCAGGTCGGATTACGACGTTGGTTCACCTTCGGGCGCCACACTTTGGGTGTAAAGGTCGCGTCGGGTCGTCGGCACGCCGCAAAAACAAAAGCGAAGCCACAGGACAACGCCGACAAACGGGCAGCACGACCACGACCAGATACCGAGACACACGGACCACCCACCGGCCAAAGGGCACCAAACAACAAACCAGAGCACCACGTGTCGACCAGAGCAACCCGCCGCTCACGCGACGTGGCTGGCACCGAAGGGCCGCCGCAACTGCGCTTTCCGCGCCGGGCCGGATGCACGTGCGGCAACACCACCACCGCACACAGCCGCTGTTCAACATCAACCAACAACACGCCGCGGTCGCAGCCTCAACGCCAGCACACGTTTGCACCACCATTCACACGCACCGCACAAACAGCTGTCGCCGACAACACAAACACACCGCAACGACGCCGCCGCCCCTACTTGTGCCGGCCACCCACCCCACCGACGGCGCACCTGTCGCCGGCCGGCAGTCGACACGGGAAACGCACACCGCCACTTCGCTCGCGCGCACGCCACCAACCAGTCGTCGTCTCCAAAACAACAAACAAACAAACATAGGGCAGGCAACAAATCGCCTCGCACGAACCGTCCACAAAACTATCAAAGCACAGCCTCTGGCTAACGGCCACGACGCAGCGGCACGCTGCTCCTTTCCCCGCCCCCACTCGATTCACGAAGGCACGCGACACCGCCAACGACGGCCTCGCTTCCCGCAACCGACACCTTTCCGCCACTACGCACAGCCGCACCCGACGCCCGTGCCAACGACACAACTACTGCACTATCCACCGCCGCCTCCCCCTTCCCGTCGTACACACACACAGCCAGCCAGCCAGCCAGCCAGCCAAAACCACACCAACGACCCAAACATGCACGTGCAACGGCACACCCCAACCAGTCAACGTCGACAACCACACGCACGGCTCGAAACCGGCGCCCTTCCACGTTGCCATCAAGCTACACACAAGACACAAGGAACCAACAACAGCAAGCCTGCCCGCCCGCCCCACTCTCACGCCGCAAAAAGCACACCGAAACCGCCAAACGCACATTCCCATCGCACCGACACCGACCGGCTCGCTACCACCACACCTCTCGGCAGCCGTTTCGCAAACATGACACGGCGCGACATGACATCACGACCAACTCTCCTCTCCAGACGCCTTCGGCCGGAGCACAACGCCGCCAATTCGCCACACACACACACACACACACACACACACAGTCGACAGGCGCCCGCCCGCCCGCCCTGCACGACGCCGCGCAGCAAAGGCGCCCGCAAACACATACCTCTCCTCTCTCTCGGCCGCCCGACGCGCCAACCGCCACACCGCCAGCCACTCGCAATTGTGCACTGCCGCCAGCCACACGTCCAACACGCCGCGCCGCCTCCGGCCACCCGCCAGGGGGCGCTCACGTCCGCGACAACAGCGCGGCCCGCCGGGCCAAACCGAACCGAGCCGAGCCGCCCGCCGCTGCTCTGCACATCTTCCTGCGCGCATCAACAAAACGAGGCAAGCGAGCACACCCCGTCACAACGCCACATCACGCAAATGCCGTGCCGACCTCTTGTGTCTACCGCCTAAATTGCACTCACTCACCAGCCGCCCCTTCTTCTTCTTCCTACCTATCTATCTGTGCGTCTGTGTCGGTCCGCGCGTGACGCCTCTCAACATCCGCCGTCGCCGTCCCCGTCCCCGTTTCCGCCCCAATGCCATCGTCGCGCCGCCTCCTCCTCCTCCTCCGCCCCTGTCCGGCCCGCACCACACCATACACCGCTGCTTGTCCCGGCCGTTGCCACCAAAGGCGCCTACCGCAAACGCGCCACGCCGCAGCCCCCGTGCGTGCATCTCCGTGCCGACGCTGCCTCTCTGCCCTCCCGCACGCACTCGACCGACCGACATGCACTGCGTCGACGGCCTCGACAACACAGTCTCTGGCTCCGCACTGCGTCTTCCGGTACGCGCGCTGAAACACGTATGTACTCATTACCAGCGATGGCGAGGCACGACACAATCTCTGACCAGAGCGTTTCTTATCGTCGCTAGTCTGCGCCACACGACACTAGTAGCACGTAGCGGGTCGGCAGGAACAGTTGTCATCTATATGTGGCGGGTCGGGAGAGGTAGTAGTCAGTCGACAGTATTAGCGAGTGGACGGTTGTACTGAGCGGGCGGCGGCGTGCTCTTCTCGCGACTCTGGTCTCCGTTCGGGACGATGCATACTGTTATTACAGGTAAGGTAATGAAGCTGCATTGCGCAAATCTAATACTGTATGTCAATTGTAACTATTTTCTTCACAACAAAATGCCCCAATAATACTTTGTTTCCAAACAAACTTTTTTAAAGTACAACCATTCATTTCCATTTAAATAATATTTCCTACGCATTTCCTCCAACAATCAAAATTAAATGTGAGCCGGCATTCATTGCACGACGCTGTGTACAGGTATCTACAGTTAAGAGCACATATAGATGCAGTTTGTTTTTTCTCTTTTGTCTTTTTTGTTTTTTTTTTTTTTTTTTTTGACGTAACGATCTTTTGCTCTTTTTATTCTAATTTGTACGTACGCTGTTTGTTTAGATTTTTATATTGGTAATGCCACGTAGCGCTCCGCGTGAAAATCACTGCCTGTGCTGTGTGCAGTCTGTGGCTAGTTTGCATTGTTGTTGTCATGAACTGCTATAGCTGGATGTGAACAGCGCGTAGCGTTGCGCAGTTAGGGGTGAGCCGCCAGCACTGGTGCATGTGAGGACAGAGATGGCGGACGTTTCAAATTACATATATTATGACTGGTGATGATATTAAGGGTAAATACATTGTTTGTTGTTCTCTATTAAACATCTTTACTTTGCTAACTATCCCTATCGGTAGTTAGTGCCCTCCGTAGTTTGGAATCTCTTATTTAGCTGGCAGCAGTGGTGCTCGCTGTATTGCAGTAGTTCGAGTAATGAAGATTTTTGTGAGGTAAGTGATTTCCGACAGGTGTACTTTAATGTTACTCAGGGCCATTCTTTTGCAGGGATCTTTGATAGTCAGATTGCGTTGCGCTCAAAATATTGTGTGTCAGTTTAAGCACAGTTTTGTATACATTGTTGTTCAAAGGGGGGCGTTTCAGAATACACAGGGCCGAAGGTCAGCCAGCGCTGCCCTTACAACGTTTATCGGGTTTTCAATTATGTCTGTTGAGATGTTCATGGTTCATTATTTCCATTCATCATATTATCGCGCGTTTCTCATCAATCTTCGTTCGTTCATTTTCTAGGGACGTTAACAACATTCTGGCACATTTTTATCATCATTCACTCACTCACTCACTCACTCACTCACTCACTCACTTACTTACGACTATTTGTGCGGGGAGGTTACACTTGGGTCCATTTCCATTTACATTCAATGTTGATAGACGCCTTTTTTTTTTTTTGTTGTTGTTTTGTTGCTGGCAGGTTACAAAGGGCCTCATTTTATGTTGGTTGCAGCAGCGTTTTTCTCCTTCTTCTAGCGTCTTCCCCGCCCCCGCCCCTCCCGCATCCCTCGGTCTCACCACGTTCACTGACAGCCGCGTCTGCGGCTACACCACAACGGCCCCCTCCCGGCAACCCATTCGTTTTCTCTTCTTTTGCACAAAAACAACGCCGCACGCGCCAGCCGAGCGCAGCGCAAGCCACCCACACCGCGCCCCTCCCCGTCTTTATAGCCTCCGCGTCTTGTTTTCTTCGTTTGCCCCCTCCCATCTCCCGAATGCCATGCCATGCCATGCCAGCAGCGTTACGCGTGCCCCTCCCCTGTCCACACACTACCGCGAAACGAACAGCCTTCCGGGCCACATGCAGGGCACGCCCACCGCCATTCCCGGACGCAATTCTCAAAACAACACACACACACACACACACACACACAATGGCTTTGCACACGAACATAGACGGCACGGGCACTGTCGTACATTCTTCCTCAGAACCATCTCAACGAACGTTACGTTACATACACATCCGGGAAAGCAAAGCAACGCAACGCACAATTCAGCCGTCAAAGGTAACGTTCACCACGGCAGACACTTGCCGCCGCGCCGTTACGCGCATTTCAGTGCGGCTACAATACACCTCCGACACGGGAACGTTCCGTTGCTCTACACTGCGTTTCTCCGTTTTGTTTGGTTTTTTTTCCGTTTTCTCTCTCTCTCTCTCTCTCTCTCTCTCTCTATATATATATTTGTTTTTTCCCCTCTGTCCTTTCCTCCACCATTCTCTCCTCACGTTCTGCCCAGACATTCGACCGATCAGAGGTTCGTTCACCTTTCGGTAACCGTTCTCAGCGCGACGGTGTACCAACGGTATGACGGTATGACGGTATGACGGGTGTTCAAGACGTCCGGTGTACCGCGCCGATCGACAGTTTCCCAGAGGCGACGGATCGGACCACATCACCGACATACACACAAACACGTGTACGCACATTCGCCAAAGCGACCGTCGTCTTCTAGCGTCGCGCTTACTCTACTGTACTGCACTGGACACGCGAGCATGCATCTTCAATGACGACGTCGGTGTGCGTGCGTCGTACGCACACAAGCAGACACAGTCGGTCAGACACGACTATCGAAATCAGAGTCGGGGGAAAGGTACATATCATCGTGCGTGTCGCCCGTACAATGCAATACACAGTGGTGTGTCTCAATGCGCGTTCACATTTAAACGTCACTCACACGCCTCCACGCTGCATTTACAGACACATTTCACCCTCGCCATATATGGCGTGCAAACCGACCCGCAAACGGCCGTCGTTACACACTGACATTCCCAACAATCGCGTGTCGTTTCCACCCGTCACGTAACTAACCGGCACCTCCATCCAAAGGGCACATCACCGATCGCACTTCCCCCCCCCCCCTCGCAGACAACGACTTGTGCGCACGTGCCTCCATTCCACGTCACACCGTGGCCGCACCCCGCAACACGCGACACGCGACGCGCCCCATAAACAATCAAATTATTCATCGCATCGGCCACCCCACCCCGTCGCGTCGCAACCAAAGCGGTAGCTATTGCCACCGTCCACCCACTCACACACAAAACAAAACAAAAACAACAACAACAACAATTCCGCCCTTCCCGCAAAGGCCATTTGGTGGCCCTGAAAAGGGCCGTTTTGCCGCTCTCGCAACGGAGGATCTCCTTCCATTCCAGAGCCACCTCCTTACTTGGAGCTCGTGTACTTGGTCACCGCCTTCGTGCCCTCGCTCACGGCGTGCTTGGCCAGCTCGCCAGGCAGCAACAGCCGCACAGCGGTCTGGATCTCGCGGGACGTGATGGTCGAGCGCTTGTTGTAGTGCGCCAGGCGAGACGCCTCGGCCGCGATGCGCTCGAAAATGTCGTTCACGAAGCTGTTCATGATGCTCATCGCCTTCGACGAGATGCCCGTGTCAGGGTGCACCTGCTTCAGCACCTTGTAGATGTAGATGGCATAGCTCTCCTTCCTCTTGCGCTTCTTCTTCTTGTCGCCCTTCGAAATGTTCTTCTGCGCCTTGCCAGCCTTCTTGGCGGCCTTCCCGCTAGTCTTGGGCGGCATCGCAAACAAACAAGAACGTACGGCAGCAACACCAGCAGCAAGCGCTCCGCTCTAGTCAGCGTCTCCCCACACAGTGGCACCCAGCGCGCCCCGCCGCCGCACCTTTACCAGCTCGCCCCGTTGCGGCCGCCGACCAATGGGCCGCGAGCGCAACCGGCCGCCGCACCCGAGAGCATAAAGGACCCCCACCCCTGGCGGCGCCGCCACTCCGCTGCTCGACTCGCTGCGGCTCGCACCGTCCTTCGTCTCGTCTCGTTTTTTTACACCACAGCGCATCGCCATGTCCGGACGCGGAAAGGGAGGCAAAGTCAAGGGCAAGTCAAAGTCCCGCTCAAGCAGGGCCGGGCTCCAGTTCCCGGTCGGCAGAATCCACCGCCTCCTGCGCAAGGGAAACTACGCCGAGCGCGTCGGCGCCGGGGCGCCCGTCTACCTCGCCGCCGTCATGGAGTACCTCGCGGCTGAGGTGCTCGAGCTGGCCGGAAACGCGGCCCGCGACAACAAGAAGACGCGCATCATCCCGCGCCACCTGCAGCTTGCCATCCGCAACGACGAGGAGCTCAACAAGCTCCTGTCGGGCGTCACCATCGCACAGGGTGGTGTCCTGCCCAACATCCAGGCCGTCCTGCTGCCAAAGAAGACCGAGAAGAAGGCCTAAACAGAGAGGCCAGGCAATCGGCACGCGGACCCGCCGCCCAGCAGCGCTGCGTGCTCCCCTGCACGCAACGCGCTTTGCCGGCCCGGCTCGGCTCACAACAATCGGCCCTTTTCAGGGCCACCACACAAACCTACGTCCAAAGCAAAATTTCAGTCGTCCTCGCCGCGCTTTGCTTTACTTTACTTTACTTTAACTTAACTTCACTTCCACAGCCGCCGCCGGCAAGAAGACCATACCAACTGCTACGATTGCAGGGGCAGATATTCTGCGAGGTACCTCGGTGTCACGCCTGACATCGAAGTGTCACATAGGGCAACTTGGCACAAACGCTCACGCCAGGATGCAGATCCTGTACCCCTGTTCCCTCGACCCCGCAACAGGGGTAGCGATACTGGAAATATGCGCGCCCTCTATAGGGGCTATGCAGCCAGGTCGACGATGCATCGCCTACAGAAGGGTCCAAAGCAGAGCGCTCTACGACGGGCCTTACACGTCCCCGCGGCAGACCTGCCTACAACCACCCACAACACGATTCCGCGCCCTGGCACAAGCGTTCTACGCCACCGCGCGGAATTCAGAAAATGACTATTACGTCTTGACCCTTGGGCAATATGAACACCACAGGGACAGATGTGCAAGACCCGAGTCGCTACTCCAGCAGTAGCACAAACAGAACACATAATCACTCTCAACAAACAGCAACGTCCGAAAAAGCACACTACCAAAGATAAGAACAACACACAGAAAAGAGGAGCAAATGTCCACAGGCGACAATAACCTCCACCAACTCCCCCTCTAACGGTAGAGGACTAAAGGAAAGAGAGAAGAACAACAAGAAGAGCCGCCGCCATCTTGTCGTCCACAGCCCGTGTGGCCACACACACGTTTCTCTTTTGTTTTTCGTTTGCCTCAAGCACCTCCACGCACGCACAGTCGCCTTCCAAACGACAACGACAGCAATAATCACCAACTGTTAAACGAGCGTGTCGACACACCGCCCTCCACTCCCGCGCGCCCCATACAAACGAAACAGCTGATCCGGCCGCCTATGGGCACGCCTTGCCTCGGCAACTCCAACGCCGCCGCAAACACACAGCCAAAACCACGCAAATATTCACCGCCTCTCGCACAACAACAACAAACACACAGCCCGGCGTCTCCATCGATCGATAAACAAAACAAACACACAACGCCCTCTCTCGCGCGCGCGCGCACGCACACACACACACACACACACACACACACACACACACACACACAGCCACAAGACCCGCTTCCTTTCCTTTCTCCCAGTCACGTCACGTCAGTCAAACGCAAACGAAATGAAGAATGAAAGAAACAAGGCAGGCAGGCAACACACGCAGCAACAAACAACAGACTCTTTCGCACTTTTCAATTTCCGAACAGTGTGGTGGCCCTGAAAAGGGCCGTTTTCGTCTCTCCCACGGCCGCGGGAAGGCCAACGCGGCACAGCACACCGGCTGCGACGCGCCTAACCGCCGAAACCGTACAGGGTGCGCCCCTGCCTCTTCAGGGCGTACACCACGTCCATGGCCGTCACAGTCTTGCGCTTGGCGTGCTCAGTGTACGTCACGCGTCGCGGATCACGTTCTCCAGGAACACCTTCAGCACTCCGCGGGTCTCCTCGTAGATCAGACCAGAGATGCGCTTCACGCCGCCCCTGCGAGCCAGGCGGCGGATCGCGGGCTTCGTGATGCCCTGGATGTTGTCGCGCAACACCTTGCGGTGCCGCTTGCGCCACCCTTGCCGAGCCCCTTTCCTCCTTGCCGCGGCCAGTCATCTCTTCTAAATCCTCAAAAAGCTCAAGGCAAGCAAAGCGTCTGCTGCAGCGGCTGGCCTCCTCACCCGGCGCTAGCGAGTCGGCTACGGTCTGCGCCCGGCGCACGCGCCAGCCCCCCTATATAGACTCTTGGCCCGCCCTCCCCCCACCACGCGCAACCGAGGGCATATAAGCGCACCACGGTGGCTGGCGCGCGCATTCCGAGCTGGGATGCCGAGGGAGACAGACGTACGTTCTGATGCGACGGGTGTGGCGGATCGCCGTCCGGCGGAGCTTGCTCCGTCGGCGGCCCCATCCGGCCCCCCCACATATAACGACCACGCACACGTCTACGGTGACGATCTGGGCAAGTGAAGACGACCACGACAGCTGCTGGTGGCGACATTACTGCGCTGCATTTGACCGCCATGAACTGCACCCCCACCACCACCACCACAACCACCATATCCACTGTCACCTGCCCCTCCCCTGCCATTCCCGGTTGCAGTTTTATTGATGCAAGCCATCAATAAAACGGCACCTAGGGTTAGGGAAATCTGCGCATCAGGGCCCCCTTCATGTGGGACAAGCCCGCGTGCGCCGCGATCTAGATCCCGCTCCCCCCTCCCCCCCCCCCACTAGCCGACCACTCGACATGCCGGACATACGGGATGCCGTATGTACCCCCCCCCAACGATACCGGCACACGATGAGCGCACTCGCCGCGTATGTGACGCTGACATCCTGGAGGGACTACAGGAGCAATTGATTGCTCTCCAAGACGCTGCAGAAGAGGTAGGCCAACTGGTCGACCCAGTGCAGCGCCAGGCCATCTTCTACCCGAACATGGCTGCCGCGCCCGACGACAGCGATGACGAGAGCACGATGGAATATGATGACGACCATCGGCGCCCGGTCGCTGAACGTCCGAAGCGGCAGTTGGCCTCCTCATCGGACTCTGAGGCCACACAGCCCGCTGAACGCGGACTCACCAAGAAAAAGAAAGGCCATTGTTGACGCAGAGGGCTTCCAGGTGCCGCGCAAAACGGCACCTCGTCGCCAGTTCACCACATCACTGTCAGACGTGCCTGTCAGCAATACCTACGCGGCTATTGATGGTGCCGCAGACACCCCGCCAACTCCCCCAACCCCCGCACCCTCAGCCACCCCTCCCGCCCCTCCACCCATCTCCATACAACACAAAGGACCCTTCCAAGAGCTTCTACAAATCCTAACTACCCACACCGAGCACCCCTTCCGCTTAAAATGGCAAGGCGACGAAAATTTCCGCCTGAATCTCCAGTCCCCCACAGATCTTACTAAGACACTCCACATCCTTAGCGAGCTTAACATAGGTTTCTCCACTCCCCTAAAAGGATCCGTCGCCTACGGGTTGTTGTCAGAGGGCTCCCCATGGTGTACTCTGGCGATGACCTGAAGAAGGCACTTTCATCACTCACATCTCCACTACAGTCATTTCCCGAATCATTTCCCCTAGAACCCGACGCCCCACCCCACTCTTCTTTGTCTCCGCTCCTGACACGCCGGAGAACCGCAACCTCCTCTCCCTCTCGCTCATCGATCACGTTAGCGTGACGATAGAGAAGCCGCGCTCCAGGAGGATGACCCTGGTATGCTATCGCTGCCAGGGACTGGCGCACTTCGCGGGTGATTGCACCCGCGAGGTGCGGTGCGTTAGTGTGCCGGTGGACACGCCTCCTCGGAGTGCTCCAAACCCCGGGACGCCCCCCCCACCTGTGCCCGATGCGGTGGGAAGTCACACGGGCAGTTTATATGGGCTGCCCAAAAATCAAGACATTTAAAGCAAACCAAAAGCGATTTGCAGGAACATCGGCGTCGGCCCGCCCGGGCACCAGCTACTCCGGTGCCCTGGTGGGTCCGGCGCCACGGCCCCCCCCCCCTCTTTGCGTCTCGCACCCATCCCGCCCCTCTGGGCTCCTATCCCACCACCCCTCCTCTCCATCCCCACCCAACCCCCCACAACATCCTTCCCTCACCTCCCCACCCAGCAGGCGTCAAGCACTGCTTCCCCCCTCCCCACAGCGGGTGTCACGCTCCGCTGTTCCTTCCCCACCCCACCGGCAGGCGTTAAGCACTGCTTCCCCCTCCTCCACACCGGTACAGTCGCAGCAACGCCCCTTCCCCACCCCTTCCACTGATTCCACCCAACTAGGCGATATCATTACTAATATCGTCGATGCACTGACCACTGCAATCTCTTC